>NC_043979.1:29223369-29523369 GCF_902148855.1 Sphaeramia orbicularis
AGAGCGGCTGTGATTGCCGGGTCAGCGTAGATCTTCTTCTCGTCAAAGTCCATAACCGTGAGACCTTGAAGCGATGTGGTGCGGCTGAGTGCCACATACGCCATTCCCGGTTGAAAGACACGTTTCAGGCTCACAACAGCCGACGTCACTGTCATTCCCTGAACTTTGTGAGCCGTACACGCAAAGGCTAGCTTGATGGGGAACTGACGTCTCACAACTCCGCCCTTGTTCCCAATGCTCTCCTCGGATCTCTCGATGTACGCCAAGTTGTCCGAGGGGCCAAGAAGCTTCTTCCGAAGAGTCTGTCCTGCCGTGGGGTTGTCCAGCTGCAGACCAAGAAGCCTAACAGTTCTTGGTTCATGTCTCTCAGTCACAATATTGGAGATGGTTCCGAAGGTTCCGTTGACAAGACCATCCTCCACGTTGAGATTCCTGATCAGCATAACGCGTGCTCCTTGAGCAGCCAGTATGCTGTCAGGCAAATCTCTCTTGGTGCCCTTGACCTTGTGCACAGGCACCTTTGTGCCCGTCGTGACGTCTTTCCTGTAGTCTTCTGCAACAATGTTGACGTCATCTTCGAGCACAGCGGCTACGGTCGCCGCATTGTGACTGTCCACCTGTTTGTTAGTGGCAAAGATGTGCAGCGTTTCTGCTGGACAATCCTTGCCATCGGTGACTGCCTGCATGAGCAACCGTCTGTCATGGTCACTCAGAGCATCTTTCTTGTGCTTGACTCGCAGTCGGTTGAGGAGTTCAGCGAAAGCTCGGTCGTCCTTCTGGCGCATGATCTCCGTCAGGTTGACCATGCTGAAGTGATCTCTCCAGAGATCAAACTCCGTCTCCTCGTAAATGCAGAGCGGCTTGGCTCTACCCAGTGGTGGAAGCTGGTAAAAGTCGCCAACGGCGAGGACAGAAATTCCACCGAATGGTTTCCGGTTTCCCTTGATCTGCTGAAATCGCCAGTTGACGTAGGCAAACAGCTTCTTGGAAACCATGGAGATCTCGTCGATGACCAGAATTTCGACGGAAGATAAGGTCGCTCTGACTTCATCAAGTGCATTGCCCAGGCCCTGGTACGGCGGCTCCAGTGACCTTGGGAGCTTGAGGACGGAGTGCAACGTTTTTCCAGCGATGTTGAAAGCTGCTGTGCCTGTGAACGCGGTCAACAGCACAGCGGGCTGGGACATGTCGGCCATGTCACGGAATCTGGGGAGCTCTCGAAGAATCCTTGTTGCCTCCTCATGAATGCACTTGATGACGTGGGACTTGCCACAACCAGCTCCACCCGAGACAAAGTAGTGAAACGGTTCTGGATCGTGGCCCCACACGCGTCGAAGGCACCACTGCCGAACGCTGTAGAAGACGCAGGCCTGGGTCTCATTCAGACTCTGAAACATCTTGCGGGCAAAGTCCGGACTCAGCCGAGGCGCCTCGATTCTGGGAATCGGTTCCCCAACATCCAGGACTTCGTAGTCGGGGACAGCGTCTTCTTCGTGCTCCTCCGGGATGATTTCTCGCAGATTAAGACACTCGTCCCGGTCCACCTCAACCTCGGGCGCGAAGGTGTTCCACGCATTGAGGACAGCACCACTCTGAGCGCTCTGGAGTGCCTTGTCCATATTTGCGCCTTTTCCTTCGTATCGCTCCATGTTACGGTCCACGATACGTCTGACGGTGTTTCCCCGCCATCGACCACGTTTGTAGAACTGTTCGTACGTGGGGTGACCCTCGTCCTTCAGTTCGTAGTCGGATCTGTGGGGGAGGTACAGCTTCAGCAGTCGTCTGAAGTGCTTCTCTGGCACCTTGGTTTCAGAGAAACGGGCGAATCGGATGACTGCTGGTTTTCCCGTCGTCCTCTTTGCGATGAAGCCTTTGTCGTCAAGAAGGGGTATGGCACTTTCCCGCTGTGCTTGCTGGCCATAGACTACCCTGTAGTCCGACGCGAACTCGGCCAGACACATGACTTCGAACTCGCGAGTCTGCGGTCTATAGAGGTACTTGTCAGGCACCCCCAACATCCAGACCTCCTCAGACTCTGGTGCCAAATCCATGAGTCGATTCATGGGAAGACTCATCTTCAGGCCCTCTTCATCAGTAGAAAGAAAGATGACTGACCGCGAGCACTTTTTCAGCGGTAGACTGCACGTGCGAGCCACCGCCTCCTGGGCACTTACCTCCCTGTGCTTCGCGTATGCCTGCATGATGGTCTTCATCTCATCGCGCTGGTTAATGTCGGACTCTCTGGTGGTCATGATGACATTATTCAGGAGCTCTGTCATCTCATGCTCCGGCTTACTGATGTAGGACATCATGTACATGGCACAACAGTACTCATCGAGGACGTACTGGATGTCCATGTTGGCGTTCCAAGCGCGGAGCAGGTCTGGGTTGTACGCGTTGACCCAACAATCCTTCGGATGTCGCTTCAGATGGATTACACTACCGCTTGTCAGGTTTTCGGCTAGTTTCATATATGCCTCGTGCTCCAAGTCGCAATGGCGGAGGAGATCTGACAAGCTTTCGAACGAGGCGTTCGGATCCATGAGGACACGCCTGATTACCTGAAGCTTATCCTTGGCCTCCTTTTGCTGCCTTTGGACCATCGCTTTCCATACCTTTCTCTGCCCTTCCTGATCTTTACCTTCTTCCACACCGTCGCTTTGCAAATCAACGGTGCACGGCTCACTGATCCAAGTGACATCCATCGGCAACTTGGGGAAGCCAAAGCGACACGACACATTTCCCTTCCTGCAGGACGAGGAGTGGTTCCTGCTGTGCACCTGAACCTCAGAGACAATTTTATGGAGCTCCGGGTCCGTCTCGGGGTCAGGCATCTGACAGGAAATGTAGCGGTCGATGAACTTGCACACCTTGTAGTCGGTATCCTCACCATAGACAGGTGCATTTTTAACCCAGACCACCATGTGTATGTGTGGGCTTCCTCTAGCCTGAAACTCCACACGATAAAAGAAATCCTCTACCTCGCCTATTGGCTGCGCCGTTGAGAGGATTAGATCCGACATCAGAGAGTCGACCCGCTTTTCAAACATGCGCATCACTGTGACGGGGTTGCTGCGCAGAATGTCACACTTGGCTTTCCAGTCCAGCTCTGAAAAGTCTCCAAGTGTCTGACCTTGCTGAGCTTTGATAACCTGAATGACTTCAGGCCATCTCATCTCAGCCGCCGAGAAGGTCACAAAGAATGTTGGTTTGCCCATTTGCCTGAGCATCGCGTGAAGATCTTTCAGGCTTTTGTGCCAATACGCAGGCGTGCCTCTGAGAGGCTGCATGAACCGTGTGGCCTCTTTTGCCTGAATTAATCTCTCCACCTCCTCTTTGTCCTGGAGCATGGAGTTCTTGATGACACTCCCATCTTTAGTGAGCTTCTTTCCTTTACGCATCTGAATGGACATGCTGCTTCTCGCGATGTGCGTCTCAGTCACAAACTGCGCAAAGAAAAGATAGCTCTGGTCTTCAGCAAAGCGTCTATCTGCCCCAAAGAGCCTGGCATTGAAGTACCTGCTGGGAGACAGTTTGACGGGCCTGTCTTCATCCAGCGTGTTCTCCCCTGTGGGAAACTGGATGGGAAATGCCATTGCTTCCAGTTTGGGGATCGCAAAGAATCCCACTGGTTTGTTGCCTTGGGCGGGGGCAACACTGAATATGCCGTCACCATAAGAAAGGATTTCTTGCGATATATCCGGTGGCTGCATGCAGGTGTCCAGAGCAAGACCAGGTCTTAGCTCCTCCTGCTGTTCAGCGGTTGTGTCTACAGCTAAATTGCCCTGGTCTAGGTCAGTGTAGCTGTCAGACACTTGTAGCAGCTCCTCGTCGAGAATGTCCTCTCCCCACTCTGCAGCATCTGAGCCGTCATGCTGCGAGTCTTGGTCGTCGAAGACAGTTTCCCCCGCGATATCCTCGGACAGGATTTCCCGTCTAAAGTCTGGTGACGGCATGTCGGTGTCCGGAGCAACACCAGGTCTCGACTCCTCCCCTTGTCGGTCAGCTCGGTCGGGCTGCTGACTCAGTTGTGCGTCTGTCTCTGACGCTTGCAGCAGCTCCTCATCAAGCATGCTGTCCTCTCCCCACTGTGCAGCATCTGTGCGGTCGTGCTGCAAGTCTTGGTCGTCGTCCGGCTTGTGGAGAAAGGTTTCGAACGTGGCCTCCTCATTGATGGTCACGTCCGCGTACTCAGAATGTTGCTCTCTGAGTTTTGCCAGGGCTGCCAGCACGTTCTTCATGCTGACAGTGTAGAAGTGCTGGTAGCCTTTGAAACGAATGTGACGCTTCAACTTCACCTGCAGTAGCTGTGCTTCGCTCTGGGGACGTGGAAGACTATTGACGACGTTTTCCACTTCTGACGGAACGCACACGACAGCTCCGTGGACAGCTCTCTGCTGGCCTTTCGGCAAGGCGATTATTTTCGCAAATGGAAGGATTTTCGCGATGAGCTGTCTTTCCAGCACATTGAGTTTGGCCAGCTCCGTGGGAATGGGTGCCAACTCCAAATTGTTCGCTACTGCATGTGTCGAGATCCTCCCTCTGCTGAGATGGCTGTCACAATTGTGGCAGATCCACTCCTGCAGTCTCTCTGGCGGAAAAGAGCAAGGAAAGGAACACTCGGCGTCACAAACATGAACATAGCTTCCGGTCAAGCAAGCTTCTGCCACTTTAACATTGGCGGAGTATTTCTCTCTCTTACATCGCTTGACTTGATTCGGAAACATTGTCCTGTGGCAGACTGTGCAGACATACGTGGGTCCATGACTGACGGTTGCACGAAATGCTGCTATTGCTGCCGACATCTGAGAATTGAGCACTGGCTGGTGAGGGGGTCCGAGGTGTCGGTATTTCCTCTTGATGCTCAGTGCTCTCTGCCATTTCATACGCAGTTGAAAGCCAGTGTCGGTGGCCAACTTGCGTCTTCTGAGTTGGCTACAGCGTTGGATGTGATGTAGCCTAAACTCAGGATCCATCTTGTACCTCTGGACAAGGTACTTTTTCTGTCTACTCTTAAAAGCAGGATCGGTGTTGTACCTCTGGACATAGTACTTTCTCCACTGGGTCCGAAAAGAAGGATCGCTACGGTACCTCTGGACAAGGTAGTTTTTCTGTTCGGTCCGAAAAGAAAGATCGCTACGGTACCTCTGGACAAGGTACTTTTTCTGCCTGCCCTGAAATGCAAGATCTGTATGGTATCGCTTTACGAACCGTTCTCTTATTTGCATTTTAAATTTTGCATAATAACTTTGAAATGACGACAGCCGTTGTTCACGATGGCTGTCCTCCACATAGTGAATTTTCTGTGCCTGAATTCTTTTACGGCGAAATTCGGCACAACTGGCATACCTCATCCTTTCATCATCGCTCTTTTTTTTCCGTCTGAGTCCTTGAGACACCGCTTTGTCTTCAGCTGGTGCCTGTTGTTGTCGTGTTCTCCTCATGGCTTTTTTCCTCCGGTCCTTGCTCATTTTGGAGAGCTTTACTGATGCCTGTGGGACAGCTGGTGAACTTCTAAGGTCATCCTCAATCTTACCTGAGACAGCTGTCGCACTATCTGACTGCAATACAGGGAGAGCAGTTTCAGAAAGGTCATCAAGGACTTCAGTTCCCGCAGATTGTTGAGGATGGTCACTGGGGCTGTCAGTGTGAAAGGAAACGGGGACAAACTCGTAAGTAGCAGATTCTCCACGATCTCTGAAGAGTGTGTGGAGGTGGTCAGCCAGGTCACAGAGTTCTGTGAAAGTCATGACAATCGCCTTGCCATGATAAGAAGGTAAGCCTCTATGGTCTCTGGAGTGGGAATCAAACACTCCATAACCCCCAGACTTGTTACGGAAAACGGCAATGACCTCCGGAGCGACAAGGATTAAAGCATGGCTGACCTCTGCTGTTAGACACTCCAGCTGGGTGGCAAGCGGCAGCCCCAACTGCAGTACTCCCAGACTGGATGCTTTCAGACAGCCACAAAAGATGTCACTCTTACTGACATAATATGAACGTCTGTCTGTTAAGACTTCACCTGGCATCTCTTCAACTGTCAGGTGATTGCTCTGGAAGGTTTTGTCAAGAATCAGCTTCCATTTGGTCTTAGTATACAACGAGTCTCCCAGTTCCAGGACTCTATCGAGTACAGTCCTGGTTAAATGACAGCCCTCAGCGTGGAATGCCAAAAATGTCAGTGCATTACAGCTGCACTGATGGTTACGCGAGAATACGTCATACTTATCGTCATCCTGACAGTGACTGGCCTGGATTGACTCCACACGCTGAGTCTTGCTCCTGGTTGTATCCTGAAATGTTAAAAATTAGAATTGTATTACTTTTTCAAAGTTCTTGTATTATCTATCCATCTAAGTAATCTAATAAATTATACATGTCGACCAGCTCGATATGTCAAGTGTCAAGAGATAACTGATAATTTGATAAATTAATAATGATATTGATTTGCCACAATATAAAATGTGATTTATTGAGACATAATTATTTATTTTAATGATATATTTTTTAAAAATTAATGTGTATTACATTAACATAAATTTAATAATATTTAAAGGTTTATATTTAAGTAGAATTATTTTAATATTATTCAATGATTATTATTATTACTACTATTATTATTATTATTATTTTATTTAACATTAATTATAACATATAATTACATTATTTCCATTGTTTATATTTCATATTATTTATAAAATTTTGTCTGAGAATAATAAAGTATTTCTTATTCTAGGATTAGTGATAGCTGCTGTAAATAACTAAGCGCGTGTTCTAAAAAAAACTTTTCTTGTGTTAATTTATGAATTAAACTAGTATTTTTTTATTATTGGGGGGGGGTTTGTTTGTTTGTTTTTATATTTGCTTTTATTAGTAACTGCTATAAGGTCAACAGAATGTTAACCCTTAGGAGTCCAGAGTCAGGGCCCCGTGACTCAATCACATGATATTTTCAACACGTCGTAGCGTCGGAAGTCCGTCATGTAGACCACTGAGGACTGCATTTGAAAGTGCGGACTTGAAACACTCTCCCACTTTTTATTTGATGTTGATAGAGCGAATACAACTGGAGATATGACATTTTGAAACCGGAGCAAATAAACGTGAATAAAAGTATGAAAATGAGGTGGGGGGGGGAGTAGAAGTCAATAACGTAATAACGACCCATAACGTAATAATGACCCATAACATAATAAATTTGCCATTTTTAAAATGTAATAGGCCAATAACGTAATAACTGACCAATAACATAATAAAAAGTCCTGAACCGATAACGTAATAACTTTTGGCCGTTAACCTAATAACTTATTACATTACCGGTTGGTTATTACATTACTGGCCTGATTTAAAAAAAAAAAAAAAAAAAAAAATCTTTTCAAATGTAATAACTGAGCCAACAACGTAATAATATAATATCACTGTATTTAAGTTTCATTTATTAGATATAACTGTGAAACCCCCCCCCCCCCCCCCCCATGTATTTATCTATTTAACTTGATGGTTAAAATCACTTCTAGTCCTGTCTGCTGCTCCTTAGCCTTTCAAGCTTCTGTATCTCAAAATGAAATGGAAGCACACGTTTACAAACAGATAATGGTATGAAATGAAATATGTATGACATATATGACATGTAACTCACTCTTCAAGATAGTAATTTTTTTTCCACTGTTAAGGACTGTTTGATTTCCCATAATTGACCACTAGAGGGCAATGGTGTGACATTGACTTTCTTCAGTTATCCGAACTTCCTTGCTTCCTTTCTAGGACACATGTTCAAAGGTAATCAGTGATCAGTTTTCTTTGGTAAACAGTTCATTTTATTGAAATGTTTGCATATACCAAGTACAATCTTATATATTTAGTGCAACAGGATATAACATTATTGACAGTGTATTCAAAGTTAACTGACTATACTTAGCTAACTGTTGAATAGTTATCATTATTAACTATTACAATTTGATAATATCAGGGGGTATAAACATTTTTAAAGAAAAGTGTGTATGTATGTGTATGCGTACGTCTGTGCATGTGTGTGCATGCATCTGGTAAATTTTGTGGAACGGAATGGATAAATTGAATAGATCAAATATGTGACAAATGCTTAAAAAGGTTTATACTCCTTGATATTATCAAACTGTAATAGTTAATAATGATAATAGCTAGCCAACAACTAGCTAGGTATAGTCAGTTAACTTTGAATACACTCTCAATAATGTTATGTCCTCCTGCACTAAATATATGAGATTGTATGTGGTATATGCAAGAATTTCAATAAAATGAACTGTTCACCAAAGAAAATATATCACTGATTACCTTTACCCAATATGTCGATGGCCAAAATACAAAACCTCATATCTTTTTTCAGGAAACAAAAAAAATGTGGATCCTGGAGGATTCTGTTGGATTTCTGTAAATTTGCTTAGAGTCTGGTTTTGACCAATTCTATATGTGAAGTGTCATGAGATAACTTTTGTTATGATTTGGTGCGATATAAATAAAATTTGATTGTTTGATTAATGGTTTAGTTTTATTATAGTATGGTCTTTGTTGTTGTTGTTGTTGTCAGGTGACCTTCATGTCATAAGAAAGGGCGGGATTATCTTGCATATAGACTGAAAATGTGAAGTCATCCTTGTTCTCACCATTTAATGTGAAAACTCAAAATCTAAAAATTTGCAGATAGGAGGTTTTGTTTTTTGGCCATCGATGTGTACTAGAAAGGAAGCAAGGAAGTTTGGACAACTGAAGAAAGTCAGTGTCACACCACTGCCATCTAGTGGTCAATTATGGGAAATCAAAAAATCCTTAACACCAAATGTATCATATTTGAAACATGAGTTTTGGAAGCCCTCTATATGATCAATGTGATTTTTTTTTCTTGAAAAACCTGATGTATGCAATTAGATACATGCTATACATGGATAATCCACCAGGGGGGAGGAATTCATTCACCAGAGGCCGTTCCAGTGACATTACAAGACTGTCATTAATGAGGAGGGAGGCACAGGTGGTTTTTGAAGAAGAACTTTGCTAATTTTGAAAAGGTTAAGGTCAGAGAACATTGATTTTTTTTTTTTTTTTACTGAAACATCAATAGGAAGAGTTACTGGGTTGATACTATGTGAAATTACTTAATATTTCATAATCTATGTTTTAGTAAAACCCTGTTGAAAAAGGTGTATCAAATTTGATACAGCAGGTATATGAGGTCATGGAACTCTAAATCAGTCAACTGTAATTTTATTGCATTTCACACATTATACATATCAAGCAACATACAGTCTTCTTTATTTTTCAATTAAACTATATAAATGTTTGAATTGCATAATTTGGTACATTTAGGGCAAAAAATTTAGATATGGGTGCTTCGATGAAACTGGGTTTATTTTGGCATCTGGCACTTTTCCAGCTTTTTAGACCCAATAATAAAAGAGAAATGTAAACATATTTCCCACAAGATGGACCTGATGATGACCTCAGATAAATGCAAAAAATCCCCAAATTACAGAATTTTTTATAAAATATCGGGACCCAAATTGGAACACAAAAAGCTATCTAGGTGTCATTTTTGATCTGAAAACATGTATAAATGGTCTTCTATAGACTATAAATAAAGACATTGTGTTAAATGTGTCAATCCTAGTGTTTTTTCTAATCCAGACATACAGGTTTTTTCATGAATCTCAGTCTCATTCCAGGTTTCTTGTGGAACCCATCGTGTACATTCATGTTACATGTGGAACCTGCCCATTTAAACACATGTAAATCACAAGTGATTTTGTGACAGCGGTCATTTTTATGAAACACTCTGCCTTGGATATTTACTTCGATTCTCAAAATGTACATGTAAGAAAATAAGATATTCAAAAAAATAGTAGCATATAATTTTCGTGTCCTTTTTACCAGGTGACATGGATTTTTGTATGTGCCCTTTAAATAAAAATGTATTTTATCTGAAAAATATTTGATTTTATCTCGGTAAATGTATTTTTTTTTAAAGGCACCCAAGGTGCTTCCAAACCTGCTTCATAACATCAGTCTACATCTGGTTTGAATTTTTAGCCCCTCTGTCCTGTTTCATAGAAAAACCCAGATTCAACTTGCTGTATCATGATGATTGATGACTAGGGTGGGTGTTGCCATGGTACCATTGCTAAAAACTGACCAATTTAGAGCAAAAATACACATTAACCTGTTTTTGTGTGTGCAAGTGTGTTTTTAGATGGCAAAAAAATAGTGTTGAAGGAGTTTGAAAATGATTATGCTATGATTATAATGATATGATTATAAGCTCGCATGTGTACAGTAAGAAATGCAGAGTGCATATGTGTATGAACAAGGGCAGGAACTGTTTTCAGGCCTACCACCATGCAAAATAAAAAGTTTGTGAACCACAAAATTACTAAAGAAAACTGAAATGTTATGTCTTCCAGACTTCCACTGCCAGTTCCACTGGTGGATTCCTCATTGCTGCATGACAGTAGCACTGGAAAATGTTCTTATGTATGTTTGGAATTACCAATTTGTTAGATATGTTTGTGTTCCATTATGTTTTTGTTTGTTCAAAAACAATAATATTTGAATATTGCGACCCAATGTATCAAATATGATACAAACTGAAACTCATACATGGAAATTAGTATTTGAAATTTTTTTTGTTGTTGTTGTTCAGAAGGACCAATACAGACTACAGTTTTAAAGAATTGGAATTTTCTGTCAATGATTTAATGGTTCAGGTTTTACAGGGTTAACAGTGAAAAAAAAATATTATCTTCAAGAGTGAGTTACATGTCATAAATGTCATACATATTTCATATCACACCACTGTCTATGTTTGTAAACATGTGTGCTTCCATTTCATTTGGACATAGTTTGAAAGGCTAAGGAGCAGCAGACAGGACTAGAGATCATTTTAACCATCAAGTTAAATTGACAAATACATGGGGAGGGGGCAGAGAGAGAGAGATGGGGGGGGGGGATTTCATCACAGTTATATCTAATAAATGAAACTTAAATACATTGATATTAATATATTATTACATTATTGGCTCAGTTATTATATTTGCAAAGAATTATTTTTTTTTTTAATCAGGCCAAAAACGTAATAACCAACCGATAATGTAATAAGTTATTACGTTATTGGTCAAAAGTTATTACGATAACGTAATAAGTTATTACGGTATTGGTCAAAAGTTATTACGTTATCGGTTTAGGACTTTTATCACATTTTTGGTCAGTTATTACGTTATTGGCCTATTACATTTTAAAAATGGCAAATTTATTACATTATGGGTTGTTATTACGTTACGGGTCATATTTCTTATCATATCTTTGACATTTTTTGTCCTATTTCAAAAACGGAAAGAACTGGCCAAATCTGCAGATTCTAATCCAGACTATATTACCATTACAGGTAAGAGTGAGAATGACCCCCACCTGATCCATATGCAGAACCCGGGAGGACCAGGGGTGGGGCGGTGGGGGGAGGTAGAAGAATACCTGAGAAAACGCCTATTTAAAGATCTGCTTTTATGTCAAATATCTGAGTATAGTTTTAATTTATTACAATTTTGATTTTATATAGCTAATATCTGGAACCAGTATTCACTTTTAAAGTCTTTGAAAAGGTAAGTTAAGCATCTTTGTGTTATTTATGCAATAAATTACATGAATTTTTCAAATCAGATTTTATATTTCTTGTGTGTTTTTTGGCCTTTTGTGTTAATATAGTAGGTTAAAGTGAAAAAATAATAGACAGATGAGATAGATTAAGTTGTGCTGAAAAAGCAAAAAGATACCAAACATGAGTATAATAAACATTTCTTTATATAGTATATAAAGGCAAAATCAAAAGTACTCAAAAACGGCAAAAATAGGTTCAGACCACTAAGGGTTAATATTTCATTCCTATTTCTGATAATCATTACCTATAATTGGCACTATCCCATATCAAACTACTCGGTCATGAACATTAAATCAACCATCAATCAATCAATCTTTATTTACATAGCACTTTTCATACATTGAGGATGTAGCACATATAAGTTTAAAAATCAGTACCACCCAACCACCCACCCACACACACACACACATACACTTAAAAAGACTGACCGAGCACGAGGGGACCACAAAGTAAAAGTAAAAGAGGAGGCGCTGTCTCAGGGAGCCATCCGCACCAGGAGACAGCCGCTGACCCCAGCAACCAAGCGCCAGCGACACAGTGCTGCATCTCAACCAGTGGGATAGGGCCAACTGCCACCACAGTTGCCAGGGTGAGAGACACTGGTTCTGTACTAAGCATTTACTCTAAATTGAATGCAATTACCTTGAAGTCTTTATGCTTCTCAATCAAAGTAAACCACACAGACACAAAACAATCATCACTGACTAAACAATAACAGTGTACCTGAATGCAATATGTAGCGTGTCCATCAGACAAATGAACTCACCTCTTCTGTAGGTGCTTCAGTTGAGGTGGATGCAGCCGTCATGAACCAGGGTGACTGGTCCTGGGATGGAGTCGGTGTTCGCGCCATCTGATAAATGAAAACACCAGTGAATCTTCAAATATAAAGCAACTTCATGCAGAGACAAATCAGCACATGTATTAAATTAATTTAATTGAACTCTTTTAATCACCTGCATACAATTAAGATGTGCTGAAAAGGAGCTGGTTATTATAAATTTTCAATAATATAAACGCTGAGCACAGGGTGCAGCTGAGTGTTTTATAAATGTTGTGATTGTGGAAAGGAAAATATACTTTCTCAGGTGAAGGAGGATCACAGTTTGCATCTGTGATGGTCCAGGCCTGTCCATCTGGTGAGGGGGTCAGAACCCTGGCCGTCTGAATACACACAGCAGCAAAATGTCAGTGAAAGGAAAATTTTCAGATGACAAATTTTATTTAAGAGGATTAATCCTTACCTTGGTAATGGGAGAACAGAGGGGGGTGTCTGTCTCACCCAAACTGCAGGACAGTCTGGCTGGGGGTGAGTCAACCAGCTGATGACAGATGAGAAGAACAATAGTAAATTTAAGTGTGGACGATGTAGATGTCTCAATGAAGACACTAAGCTGCCATTGTTCAGTGTTTGTGTCAGTGCGTGGTCAGAGGAAGCTTACATTGTACACTGCAGTTGGGAAGTGGGGGGGGTGCCCATCCATGGTCCTGGGCCGTCTCACTGCTGCCGGAGCAGCCACCTGTGCCATCAGAAACATCAGTTAAACATTAGTCATTAAAGTTACACAAAGCACAAAGTTACACAAGGCTCTAGAAACACTATCATTGTTGTAAAATGGTTATTACTGCTTCTCTTTTAGACAAACATGACTGTCATAAATGTATATTTATTATATATATGTTTTCAATCAAATTCCAAACCCAAAGTGTCATTAATGCTTTGCAATGCACAAAGCCAGTAAAAATGAGCAACAACCGTTTTCATTATATATGAAGGAAAGAAAACTTACCGCCTGAGCTGAGGAAGCAGGGTCTAAAGGGGCGTCGTCCTCCGCTCTCCAGGAACGCAAGGCTGGAGGCGTTCCAGCCGTCTGACAAAAGATCATAGCATTTTAGACAATGAGGATAGTCTACTCATCTCTGTGAAGACACTGTGAATGCTGTAAGTGAATGAGCTACAAATATACGGAGTGTGTCAGCTGTGACAGGAAGTTATGTACCTCGTTCACTGGAGAACGGGGGCAGGGAGGGGTTCTGTCACGCGGGCGGGACCGACATTTAACAGTAGAGGACGCCACCTGTGCCAACCAAATAAGATACCAATTAAACCAACTTGAATAGGTACAGAACAATTTAGAACTATATTTTAGTGTAGCTGATTTCAATCAAAGACTAGTATTATGTATTAGTTTTACTTTATTACAGGTGATATTGAAAAGCATTTGCAGAATTAGCTGTCAGAAATTACACATTAGAAGTTTTATAAAAGCCTTCTACGGGAGATAAAATGTGATTCAGTCAACTTACCTTCTTAGGCTTTGGAGAAGGCTTAAAGTCCGCCAGGCAAGACAGGTGAGAAGGAGAGACTTTCTCCATGGCACTTAGGGCTGTGCCACTGAAATAGATGGGGTTCAGTGGAAGAAAGCTCTCCTCCTCCTGTAAAACACAAAACAGACACTACTGATCACAGTTTGTCCTGTCAAAAAACAACCAAAAACATCTTGAAGGATTATCTGAAAAATCACAAACCTGCTGGTGAGCCATCCTGAGCTGGGCTGAACCTCTGGACTGGGGAGGTTCCCGAGGATGGCTCGTCTGTAAAAATAAAAAGCATCACATTGAATTAAAACAACGGCTAAACTATCATTAGTACTAAAGTCAACATTTTATCACATGACATTTCACAATGATGCCACAGTTTAAGTCACAAACATTATCTTATGCATCCATTACCTTGCCGCCCTGACCGATGGTCCTCCACTCACGGGGTACAGGGCTGGGTGGAGCACGGAAACTCTCCCTCACAACCAGTTTAGGAGTGACTTTCCTAACTGGAGGTGACGGCTTGGGAGAGACCCGGGGCGTAGGAGGTGGTGTCTCCAGTTGCTCAATGGCAGCAGACCAGAGCAACTGGACGAGGATCCCCATCCCCTCTCGATCACTCAGATGGACCTGCAGAAATAGGACATTAAAAAGAGAGAGAGAAACAACTGACATCTCAGTAAGCATCTGTTGTGGACTGAACTTTTCAAGTCAACAACAACTTTGTTTCTCACAAAGATGCTGTACTTACACCGTCCTTGCTCCACAAAACCAGATTGCTCAGGGGGAAGTGCTCCACAGCAGTGAAGTACTTCACACCTTGAAAAAGGAGAAAAAAAAAATGGATCATCCCATATCCATTATGACTATCCATTAAGAACTGTTAAAATGTAGTTTGTGACTTTGTTGTTTTGATTATTCAATATATGGAATGAATGAAAAAAAATCTTGTTCTCTTACCCATACGAGCAGCCACACGTCGATATTCTTGCCTCAGCAGGTCCTGGTGTTGGGCGTCAACAACCAGGCGGGGGGGGAAATCAACAACAAAAACCTGCACAAAACACAATGTGAAAATTTAAGAATACATTATCAGGTAAAATCATACACATGTTCCCAAAGTCAAAAGTTAAAATTTATGTAAGAAAAGCTTACCTTCGACCAGCGGTTGCCACAAGTAGCGAGAAGTTTGGCAAAGTCCACTCCGGCCACGTCAACAGTGGAGCTGGTGAGGTTGTTGCTGGGGGCCATAACACAGACGGCGGCAGGAGCACGAGGAACTGCGGCATGCAGAACCTCGGTGCGGATCTCCGAAGCAGACGCGCCCGGGATCGACAGGAAGCCAAAGCTCAGCTGAGACTCTGGCATCCAGATAAAACCATCTACAAGAGCGCGTAGATGGGAGTCCCCGACAATCAGAACAAACTGCAAAGGTAATACCACAGCTTTAGCATGAAAATCACAAATACAGTACATATAAAGTACTTCACTAAGAAACTGAACTGCAACAATAGTAGTACCTTCTTGCCAGGGATCTCAGGTGGAATAACCAACTTGTAGCCGCGCCCAGTGAAGGGTGAAGTTGGCCATTCAAGGACCCTGTGGCGGTAGCCAGTACCGCGGCCTGTTTACAAAAAGACAGAGCAAAAGAGGATTAAAAAGGAATTTCAATCAGACACAGGTCATACAACAATCACTGTTTTCTACTAGTGAATGAGAACAGGAGAATCAATTTTAAATGGGTGTTATACTAAACAAAATTAGGCAAAATATCTAATGATAAAAACAGCTGGGTACTTACGTGCATGAAAGCTAGCACGCATTTCATCCGCTCTCCAGAACGGTCCGGCCAGCAGGGTGGATCCAACCGTCTGTTCAGAGAATAAATAGAATAGATCTTTATTGTCACTGTCACAGGAACAATGAAAATCAGTTTAACGGCTCAGTTCAATTTAGCAGCAAGACACTTAGTGCAAAAGGGGACTGTATAAGAACAATAAAATAAAATACGAATATCACAGTGTTAAGAAAAGAGAGCTGTGCAAAGGCTTCAGAATGAAATGTTAATACACTTGCGCTACTAAGTAATGCTAGAACTCTGAAATGAACAAAATATACAGAAAGAACACACAAAAGCTAACTCTAAACATAAGCTAACAATAACATGTTAAACTTGACACTGTGTGGATGCTGTGAGTCTGTCATACTGAAGACACTGTGGGTTGTTTAAATGAACATGTCAGCTCAAACAAACATACTTTGTTCCATGGAGAGCGGGAGCAGGAGGGTGCATCCATAGGCGGAGGTGGGGTAGGCATCTCGGATGCATCAGGCTTCCTCCAGCGCTGCTTCTGGGCCTCAGACCTTCTCCCTTTGCGAGGCATCTTCAAACACACACAAAAGGAAGAGAGAGAGAGAGATGATGTATGTAGAGAAATATGTGTAAGTGTGTAAGATGAGGTGAAATGTGTTGAACTGAGGTGAGGTGTCGTGTGGTGTCCAAACGCTGTCCGAAGGCTGTCTGAAGACTATCCAAAGGCTGTCCAAAGGCAAAGGCTTTGACCAATCAGCGAGGCAACAATGGAAAGACAAATAAAACTCAGTTAGCTAAAATCACTGAATCACTGCATGAATATTACACTGTATTTAATGCTACCATGGTAATAGAAATACAAACATTTTATCATGCAACATGCCTTAAGCTATATTATACTCCTCATGATGTCCTGAGTGACTGATAGAACTGATTCTAACATAATGGATCAAAGCACTGGGATGCAGGTTACCTTATTTAATTTAACATCAAAACTCCTTCAATTACACATCTTTCACTGCCACAATTTAAGGGAGAAAAATGCTTCAAAGCTCCTGTTTAACCACTCTATTTTTAAAGCAAACACTGTGAGGCACAAGCAATATTTTAACCATCCAAATGACGCTCAGATAAAAACACTGCTATAAACTAGTTAACAGCAATATTAGCAGTCAGTCTCTGTGTGTGTGTATGTGTGTGTATGTGTGTCTCTCTGTGTGCATGTGTGTCTCTCTGTGTGCATGTAACCCATCTAACCCTAACCCTAAATATTCTACTATATCACTAAGGAGCAAAAGTCATGTGTTGCGTTGTATAAATGTGAGGTGAGGGTGGGATTTAATAAGTTTTCTTCTTCCCACTCCTTTTTGAAGAATACATATTGAATTTATTTACTAGTGTACATGGCAATTGTTATTTTGTCTTGATCATCTTTATTAATGTATTTGCTCTGATATCAGTATCTTGTACACAAATTTAATTTTTTCTTCTACTCAAAACAAATAGCTGAATGAATGAAAAAATAAAAGCCTGTTTTGTTTAAACTCATTTCTTCCTAGATTTTTTTAAGGCTAAAAACTCAAAAAAAAAAAAAAAAGACTGTTCTTCTAGCTATTTTGCAAATGCCCATGTTCCTGTGACTTTAATAAAAGAAGCCTCAAATCATCACAACTTTCACTGCAATTTTTTGGAAAAGCTGCCACAAAATCAAGCATTTTCGACTGCAACAATAAATAAATAAATAAAAAAAAGCCTGCGAAATCCTGGAGGGACTGTTTAATTACACATCTTTCACATCTGCATCACTGCAATTTGAGGGAGAAAAATGCTTTAAAGCTCCTGTTTAACCACACTATTTTTAAAGCAATACCATGAGGCACAAGCAATATTTTATCCGTCCATATAACTCTCAGTTAGTCAAATCACTGCCATAAACTAGTCAACATCAATATTAGCAGCAATACATTCTAAATATATAATGTCTTCACTATGTCTGTGTGGACACAAAGCAGTTGGATTAAGTCAAGGGAAGGTTAACATCTGGTCCAAAATATTAAATTACAATTATCTATACCAAACGTAGGTAAAATACTTACATTTTCAGGAAAATGTATTTTGAAATGAGAAAAAAAATTGTTGGAAAAAAAATTGAGGAGTTGTATGAGTGTGAATGTTTGGAAAGTGACAAAGGATTCTGTCATCATTCTGGATTCATTTTGTAAAATCTCATAGGCTAAATAACTACATTTATTCCAAATACATTGATGCTTGACTATTATATTATTTATGTCATATTCTAAACACAGAGTTTAAAATTTTGGAAAAAAATTCATTTTAATGTGATTTTTAATCATCCTAATATGTTGCAGATTGCTTGAAATGCTGTCCATCTGTGACACTGAAAATAGTGAATTTTTAATAAGTTTTTGTATATAAAAAATGCTACATAAAATCTTCAAATTTTGAGAAAGAGAACCTAACACGTCATATTTTTATGTTGTAACTTGATATTTCAACTTCAAATTGAAGAACAGACTTTAATCTGAGATTAAAGTTTTTCCATCTGTGACAATCAGCACTGACGACAGTGCACTGCCCAGTATATGTTTCAGCTAAATGACAAGTTTTTATTTTCTAATAATATTTATTATTGAATATAAATTTATATTGTTATTGAATATAAATGATAAATTAAGTCTTATATATTTAGGCTATTTTAGCTTTTAAGTTAAAAAAAAAAAAGGTGAGCAAAGCTATAAATCAAAGCTTTAAGTTCTTATTAGCTGTCAACACTTCAGTGGTGCAAACTTATATGTTGAAAATATCTCTTTGATCACATGATACTGAAGTTTACACCTACCATGACATGCTTAATAAATGCATATATCTATGCAAAAAACATTATAATACTCTGTTAATATTATTTTTATGTTGTAAACATTGTAAAAAAAAAAAAAAAAAAAAGTATTAAAGTGAAATAAATAAATAATTGAAATACAAAAATGTTTAATTTGATATTTACTTTTGTTGTCCATCCATGATGCTGCCATTTTTCAAAACTCTTGCTATTTAGGTATGATCACATTTTTTTTTTCCTCTAACCAATTACTAGGTTGTAAAATAGAGGGTTTAAGGTATACACTGAAAATATTTGAGGTTGAAATTGTCACAGGAACTTCACTTTTGAGAACTTTGTAATTCCTGCAACAAATAGATGTTAATTTTTAGTCCATCTATGATGCAGTAGTTTTTGATATTTTTCTGTTAAAAATATTTGAAACAAAATTTTGCCCTTTGAGTATATTTAAGATCACATTTAGGCATTTCCAGCTACGTGTAACATTTGCCTTAAACTTGTCTGATTCAAAAGTTATGAATCTAAAAGTAGTGGGCTGTCCATCTGTGATATGCTTGACCTCGCCCTGTTGAGGCTGCAGTTTAACAATTAAATGGCCTTTTCCACAAGGCTAACATTAAAAAATAAATAAATAAAATCTTCAGAGCAGCTTTAATAGAACACAACACCTGGACAATGATTAAAGTACTTTGACAAATGTCTAAAGTCTACTGTCACTACTGACTCAAACTCAAATGGCTAACAACTATTTTACAACGGAAGATACATAAAAGCCTGACAATAGGTAAAAGTGAATCAAAGTGCTAAATTTCTTCTTGCTTAAAACTGAAATCAGACATGTTTGCTCAGAGGAAGTGTCCCATGTGACAGTGAATTTAATAACATGTAACCTGTCTGCAGCAGAAGCAGGTGAACTGGTCTTTTCCATAGCACAAAGAATGAATATTACACTGTATTTAATGCTGCCATGGTAACAAAAATACATACATTTTATTGTGCAACATGTCTTAAACAAACTATATTATACTACATATGTCCTAAATGACAGATAAAACTTATTCTAACATAATGGAACAAAGCACTGGTACTGGGATCCATGTTACATTATTTAATTTTAAATCAAAACTCCTTCAATTACACATCTTTCACATCTTCACCACCACAGCTAGAGGCAGAAAAATGCTTCAAAGCTCCTGTTTAACCACACTACTTTTAAAGCAAACGCTATGAGGCACAAGCAGTATTTTATCTGTCCATATAACACTCAGCTAACTGGTTTATAGCAGTGATTTCAGCTAACAGCAAAATGAACAAATTGTCACATACCCACAATCTCACAGCTCTGCCTAGTCCATAAAAAAATGCAACTTGAGACACTAAAGTCCACAAATCTACACATTAAACTCCAATAAAACAGAAAGAAATCCGTCAAACTAAACAATCAAAATAATGAATTGATTTCAAACACAAAATGAGTTGAACACAGCAAGTTAGCATTCCCCACAGAGGCGCCTTTACCAGAACAATAAGCTAACCGTTAGCTAACAGTTAGCCATTCATATCACTCAGGACTAGGACACTTTCACAGATAGAAAATCACAAAGCACAGATATATTCAATGTCTAAAGCACAGGTACTCACCGTTAGCCGGATCCAGAAATCCAAAAGTCCAAGGAAATCCAAAAAAGAGGCAATGGAGATATGAAATCTGCAGACCAACAGTAATCCACTTTGTCTCAGTGCAGGTAGAGCAGCAGACCGAGTAGCACAGACAAAATGTCGTAGCAGAACCGCCAGTCTAACGGGACCGTATTCATTCAACTGTAGAGCTTTGACCAATCAGAGCACACATTCTGTGCGTCTAACCAATCATATGGTGGGAGGGACCAAGCTGGCAGCTGCAAATGGAGGCAGAATGGCTCCTCCCACACTCGCACAGACACAACTGTATGAGAGACAGCAGAGGAGAGATAGAGAAGTCCAATGGAAAATCACAACTTTCAGACCAATTTCGCTATGATTTGCACAATTGTGGTGACAATGCACAACATGTATTAAGTTTTTGAAAGGAAAATGATGCTGTTTCGTTCAGGGTAAGTTTAAAAAATGTAGGATAAAGCATTTAAGCTGTAGAGTCGTGTGTGTGAGTTAATAACATGGCTTCTTATAAAGGAGACAGCAGAGCTGTACAGAAGTCCATAGAGAAAATCACAACTTTTAGACCTATTTGGCTGTGATTTGCACAATTGTGGTGATAATGCTCAACATGTATGACGTTTCTGATTAGAAAACAATGCTCTTTTGAATGAAAATGTAGGTTAAAGCGTTTTGGCTGTAGAATCCCATTTTCACTGTCCATACTGTCTTCTACTGATGTTAAGAGATGATACAAATGAATAAAACCTCCTCTGTCCTGTACATCATTGTCCAAGTTACACAAGCATATTCAGTGTCCTCTTCCTGGTTCCACAAACACTTTGACTGTCCTCTGCCTGTTTAAGTCCATGACATTTTCCTAGTGACAGAAGAACATCACACAACCTCCTATATATGATACTACCATTTGAGGCAAATTTACACACAGAGAATACATTCAAAAATATTTTATTATGAATGAATGAATATTTTTTATTTTGGATTTGTACAAGACACATACATACAAAGAAAATACAATTTACACAATTGGTAACTGAAAAAGGAAGAAGCTGAAGCCAGAGGCTGTTTTATGCTTCTCCTGCTCCTATCTTTTGAATTACCTGAAGTTGTAGCAAATAAAACGCTAACACAAATTAATCTACATCCAGTTTCATAAGTGATTTAGAGATTATTTTACCGTAATGGCCCTTAAGAATGTGACAAAGATTTTTTAAAACTCAATGAGCTGCACAATTTTAATTCATCCTTCAGTTGGTGACACCAATAACAGAAACACAATGATATTTAACATTTGTTCTTACTTTTCATGTTTTAAACACAAATAAGCCTCTTAAATTATAATTTCCTTCTCTTAACTTAAAAAAAATATGTACACAAACAGGAAGACTTTTATTCTTAGCACAAAAAATAATTTGTATTGTTTTTAAGTAAACAATATCAGGAAATTTTCATATACCAGATCCTACAAAAAATGGATTGCTTGACTGAAGATATTCAGCTTTGTTTATTACTCTAATGGCATTAACTAACATTAATAGCAAATAACATTTATTAATATGATTTTAATAGATTTATGAACTTGAAGTCTTCAGTTTGTCTGTAACATTTCATTTTTATTTAAGCATTCATAGTGTTCTCACTGTTAGTGTGAATACGTTATGTATTTTATGGGGTGACTGTTGGATCAATGGATTGGATGGATCTGTGGACTGTGTTCTTCAGACTGAAATAAAACAATAAACAAACAATAGCTTTTTTTTTTACAGTTTAATAATTGAGTCTATCTTAGTCTTATACACATTGCTCCAAATTTCCACACAGTATGACACATATGGCATTAATGATTTAATTAAGTAACAACTTCCACAGACTGCTGTTCGGGGGGGAGTATGTCCAAAGTCATTTTTGGCAATAGGTCCCACTTATCATTACAAGGTCATGTCCAAGTCCAGGCTGAAGCAGCATGTAGCTGGACAATGACACAGTCAAATGTTGGAGAAACACAGGAGACATGACAGGAGACTTTATTTATTACTTTTAGTCATGTGTGACCGATTAGCTGATGCTGATCACCTGACACCTGAACTTCAACTGTCTGTGTTCTATACTCTGTCTGCAGCTGAGAACTGAAGAGCTGTGTGTGTGTGTGTGTGTGTGTGTGTGTGTGTGTGTGTGTGTGTGTGTGAGTGCGTGTGTGTGTGTGTGTGTGTGTGTGTGTGTGAGTGTGTGTATGAGAGAGAATCAGTTTGAATCAGTTTATTCTATCAGTAATAGGAGGAGAAGGAGTAATAGAAGTAGTAGTAGTAGTAGAAGTAGTATTTGTAGTAGTAGTAGTAGTAGTAGAAGTAGTAGTAGTATTTTTAGTAGTTGTAGTAGTATTTTTAGTAGTAGTAGTAGTTATCATAGTAGTAACAATAGTAGTACTAGTATTAGTAGTAGTGGTAGCAGTACTCTCTCACACACCCAGCGTTGCTATGGGCTCTCCAGGGTTGCTATGGGAGCAGAAACATGTCAGACTGATTGGGTTTATTGGACACACCTGGGACCTAGAGCAGAGGGGCTGTTGCCGCAGCAACGGAGCTGCACTGACACACACAGAGAGAGAGAGACACAAAGAGCAGCAGGAATAGGCTGAGACTGCATCAGAACAGTTCCTGGAAAACTGCTAATTACAGGAAAACCGTAAAAGATAGGTGAAAACCGAAAGGACTGTGAGCGTCAGAGAGACCTAGGGAACATACAGATATAGGTTTTTTTCCCGTACTGTGAAAAATGACCGAGTTAGGGCAGTTTAAAAACAGTCAACTGACCAAGACAAGAAGGAATCGGCTACAATGGAGAGTTAATGGGGAAAAGAAGGGATGAGCCTCCAAACTAGTGCCTGTCATTTCACTTTAAAAAGAGCTAGGTGTTCAAACATGGGTTCATATGAAGCCCAGGAACCATGGCTACGTTTTTGGAAAATATCATTTGCCTGCGATGTATCGTTTGGCCGGGAGTGCGATTTATTGAGAGAATTTTCAGTTGAATTTTCGCTGCTCTCACACTCTAGCGTGATGACATCACCCACTCCAACTCAGGAAATTTTGAGAATTTTCACTCAACCCAGGGGTTTTTGAAGACTCACCTATTGAAAACCATAAACCCCATCCTCATACCGAGTGCATTCATGCGGAGAGGACAAAAATGCCTGCGTTTTAAAGTTTAAATGAAGTCTGTAGGTGAAAGTATGGTGAAGTAGTAGTGTCTGGAAAAAAGTGCACTTTTCTGGCTGATTTTTTAATCTCCCCATTCATTTCTATGGGACTTTTTTCGCGTGTTTTTCGCGAATAACTCTGCGAAAAATTCACGAATCTGTACGAAAATAACATAGCCCACTATTCCCGATGGAACCGCACGTTTTAATGTATATTGTGCAGGGGTCTTTACAGCGGTTCGGGCTGTATTAATGGACAAAAATGTGTCCGGAAGATGAATAATAATACTACACAATTTCCACACGCGGAAATCGTGAGAGGGGCTCGGGGGTCGGGGGGGCATGTCGGTTCGACGTTACCAAAGACTTCATGGTCGGAGGGGAATTCTGTGTTCTGAACCCCCATTCACTTTATATGGACAATCTGTGTGTCAGAGTTTGGCAGCTGACAGACGTCACCGTTAGTAGTAGTAATAGAAGTAGTAGTAGTATTTTTAGTAGTAGTAGTATTTTAGTAGTTGTATCAGTAGTAGTTGCCACAGCGACGGCGCTGCACTGACACACACACAGAATGAAACTGACACAGAGCAGCAGGAATAGGCTGAGACTGGAGCAGAACAGGTCCCGAGAAACTGCTAATTAAAGGAAAACCGTAAAAGATAGGAGAAAACTGAAATGACCGTGAGCGTCAAAAGGACCTGGGGAACATACAGATCTAGGTTTTTTTCCCGTACTGTGAAAAATGACTGAGTTAGGGCAGTTTAAAAACAGTCAACTGACCAAGACATGAAGGAATCTGCTACAATGGAGAGTCAATGGGAGAAAGAAGGGATGAGCCTCCAAACTAGTGCCTGTCATTTCACTTTAAAAAGAGCTAGGTCTTCAAACATGGGTTCATATGAAGCCCAGGAACTATGGCTACGTTTTTGGAAAATATCATTCACCTGCGATGTATCGTTTGGCCGGGAGGGTGATTTATTTAGAGAATTTTCAGTTGAATTTTCACTGCTCTTCCACTCTAGCGTGATGACATCACACACTCTAACTCAGGAAATTTGGAGAATTTTCACTCAACCCAGGGGTTTTTGAAGACTCACCTATTGAAAACCGTAAACCCCATCCTCATACCAAGTACAGTCGTGCGGAGAGGACAAAAATGCCTGCGTTTTAAAGTTTAAATGAAGTTTGTAGGTGAAAGTATGGTGAAGTAGTAGTGTCTGGAAAAAAGTGGACTTTTCTGGCTGATTTTTTCCTCTCCCCATTAGTTGTAGTCATGTGTGATCTGATTGGCTGATGCTGATCACCTGACACCTGAGCTTCAACTGTCTGTGTTCTATACTCTGTGTGTGTGTGTGTGTGTGTGTGCGTGCGTGTGTGTTTGTGTGAGGGTGTGTGTGTGTGTGTGTGTGTATGAGAGAATCAGTTTGAATCAGTTTATTCTATCAGTAAAAGGAGGAGAAGTAGAAGGAGAAGTAGTAATAGAAGTAATATTTTTAGTAGTAGTGGTAGTAGTAGTAGTAGTAGTAGTAGTAGTATTTTTAGTAATACTAGTAGTAGTATTTTTAGTAGTAGTAGTAGTAGAAGTAGTTTTCATAGTAGTAGTACTATTTGTAGTAGTAGTAGTATTTTTATTAGTAGTAGTAGTAATAGTAGTCGTATTTTTAGTAATAGTAGTAGTACTTTCAGTAGTAATGGTTGTATTTTTAGTAGTAGTAGTAGTTATCATAGTAGTAAAAGTATTAGTAGTACTATCAGTACTCTAACAGACACCCAGCGTTGCTATGGACTCTCCAGGGTTGCTATGGGAGGAGAAACATGTCAGACTGATTCAGTTTATTGGACACACCTGGGACACAGAGCAGAGGGGCTGTTGCCGCAGCAACGGCGCTGCACTGACACACACAGAGAGAGAGAGACACACAGAGCAGCAGGAATAGACTGAGTGAGGCACTCAGAACAGGTCCCGGAAAACTGCTAATTATGGGAAAACCGTAAAACATAGGTGAAAACCGAAATGACCGTGAGCGTCAGAAGGACCTGGGGAACACACAGATGTAGTTTTTTTTCACGTACTGTGAGAAATGACTGAGTTAGAGCAGTGTAAAAACAGTCAACTGACCTAGACAAGAAGGAACCCGCTACAATGGAGAGTTAATGGAGGAAAGAAGGGATGAGCCTCCAAACTAGTGCCTGTCATTTCTCTTTAAAAAGAGCTAGGTCTTCAAACATGGGTTCATATGAAGCCCAGGAACCATGGCTACGTTTTTGGAAAATGTCATTCAACTGCGATGTATCGTTTGGCCGGGAGGGCGATTTATTCAGAGAATTTTCAGGTGAATTTTCACTGCTCTCACACTCTAGTGTGATGACATCACACACTCTAAGTCAGGAAATTTTGAGAATTTTCACTCAACCCAGGGGTTTTTGAAGACTCACCTATTGAAAACCGTAAACCCCATCCTCATACAAAGTACATTCGTGCGGAGAGGACAAAAATGCCTGCGTTTTAAAGTTTAAATGAAGTCTGTAGGTCAAAGTATGGCAAAGTAGTAGCGTCTGGAAAAAAGTGGACTTTTCTGGCTGATTTTTTCCTCTCCCCATTCATTTCTATGGGACTTTTTTCGCATGTTTTTTGCGAATAAGTCTGCGAAAAATTCACGAATCTCTACGAAAAATACATAGCCCGCTATTCCCGATGAAACCGCACGTTTTAATGTATATTGTGCAGGGGTCTGTACAGCGGTTCGGGCCGCATTAACGGACAAAAATGTGTCCGGAAGATGAATAATAATACTAGACAATTTCCACACGCGGAAATCGTGAGAGGGGCTCGGGGGTCGGGGGGGTATGTGGGTTCGACGTTACCAAAGACTTCATGGTCGGAGGGGAATTGTGTGTTCTGAACTCCCATTCACTTTATATGGACAATCTGTGTGTCAAAGTTTGGCAGCTGACAGACGTCACCGTTAGTAGTAGTAATAGAAGTAGTAGTAGTATTTTTAGTAGTAGTAGTATTTTTAGTAGTTGTATCAGTAGTAGTTGCCACAGCGACGGCGCTGCACTGACACACACACAGAATGAAACTGACACAGAGCAGCAGGAATAGGCTGAGACTGGAGCAGAACAGGTCCCGAGAAACTGCTAATTACAGGAAAACTGTAAAAGATAGGTGAAAACCGAAATGACCGTGAGCGTCAGAGAGACCTGTGGAACACAAAGATAAGTTTTTTTTCCGTACTGTGAAAAATGATCGTGTTAGGGCAGTTTAAAAGCAGTCAACTGACCAAGACAACAAATAATCCGCTACAATGGAGAGTTAATGGAGGAAAGAAGGGATGAGCCTCCAAAGTAGTGCCTGTCATTTCACTTTAAAAAGAGCTAGGTCTTCAAACACGGGTTCATATAAAGGCCAGGAACCATGGCTATGTTTTTGGAAAATATCATTTGCCTGCGATGTATCGTTTGGCCGGGAGGGCAATTTATTCAGAGAATTTTCAGTTGAATTTTCTCTGCTCTTCCACTCTAGCGTGATGACATCACACACTCTAACTCAGGAAATTTGGACAATTTTCACTCAACCCAGGGGTTTTTGAAGACTCACCTATTGAAAACCGTAAACCCCATCCTCATACCAAGTACATTCATGCGGAGAGGACAAAAAAGCCTGCGTTTTAAAGTTTAAATGAAGTCTGTAGGTCAAAGTATGGCGAAGTAGTAGCGTCTGGAAAAAAGTGGACTTTTCTGGCTGATTTTTTCCTCTCCCCATTAGTTGTAGTCATGTGTGACCTGATTGGCTGATGCTGATCACCTGACACCTGAGCTTCAACTGTCTGTGTTCTATACTCTGTGTGTGTGTGTGTGTGTGTATGAGAAAGAATCAGTTTGAATCAGTTTATTCTATCAGTAAAAGGAGGAGAAGTAGAAGGAGAAGTAGTAATAGAAGTAGTATTTTTAGTAGTAGTGGTAGTAGTAGTTGTAGTAGTAGTAGTATTTTTAGTAATACTAGTAGTAGTATTTTTAGTAGTAGTAGTAGTAAAAGTAGTTTTCATAGTAGTAGTAGTATTTGTAGTAGTAGTAGTATTTTTATTAGTAGTAGTAGTAATAGTAGTCATATTTTTAGTAATAGTAGTAGTACTTTCAGTAGTAGTGGTTGTATTTTTAGTAGTAGTAGTAGTTATCATAGTAGTAAAAGTAATAGTAGTGGTATCAGTACTGTCTCACACACCCAGCGTTGCTATGGACTCTCCAGGGTTGCTATGGGAGGAGAAACATGTCAGACTGATTCAGTTTATTGGACACACCTGGGACACAGAGCAGAGGGGCTGTTGCCGCAGCAACGGCGCTGCACTGACACACACAGAGAGAGAGAGAGACACACAGAGCAGCAGGAATAGACTGAGTGAGGCACTCAGAACAGGTCCCGGAAAACTGCTAATTATGGGAAAACCATAAAAGATAGGTGAAAACCGAAATGACCGTGAGCGTCAAAAGGACCTGGGGAACACACAGATGTAGGTTTTTTTCACATACTGTGAGAAATGACTGAGTTAGAGCAGTTTAAAAACAGTCAACTGACCAAGACAAGAAGGAACCTGCTACAATGGAGAGTTAATGGAGGAAAGAAGGGATGAGCCTCCAAACTAGTGCCTGTCATTTGTCTTTAAAAAGAGCTAGGTCTTCAAACATGGGTTCATATGAAGCCCAGGAACCATGGCTACATTTTTGGAAAATGTCATTCAACTGCGATGTATCGTTTGGCCGGGAGGGCGATTTATTCAGAGAATTTTCAGGTGAATTTTCACTGCTCTCACACTCTAGTGTGATGACATCACCCACTCTAACTCAGGAAATTTTGAGAATTTTCACTCAACCCAGGGGTTTTTGAAGACTCACCTATTGAAAACCGTAAACCCCATCCTCATACAAAGTACATTCGTGCGGAGAGGACAAAAATGCCTGCGTTTTAAAGTTTAAATGAAATCTGTAGGTGAAAGTATGGCGAAGTAGTAGCGTCTGGAAAAAAGTGGAGTTTTCTGGCTGATTTTTTCGTCTCCCCATTCATTTCTATGGGACTTTTTTCGCATGTTTTTCGCGAATAACTCTGCGAAAAATTCATGAATTTCTACCTTGAGTCATTGCACACTATTCCCGATGAAACCGCACGTTTTAATGTATAATTTGCAGGGGTCTTTCCAGCGGTTCGGGCCGCATTAACGGACAAAAAAGTGGCGGAAGATGAAGAATAAGTAAGAACTAGACAATTTCCACACGCGGAAATCGTGAGAGGGGCTCGGGGGTCGGGGGTGGTGGTGGGGGGGGCATGCCAGTTAGAGTCCATGTTCAGGCTGAAGTAGCATGTAGCTGGAGAATGACACTGAGAAATGTTGGAGAAACACAGCAGACATGACAGGAGACTGTATTCATTAGATACTGTCATGTGTCACCTGATTGGCTGATGCTGATCACCGGACACCTGAGCTTCAACTGTCTGTGTTCTATACTCTGTGTGTGTGTGTGTGTGTGTGTGTGAGTGTGTGTTAGTTTTTGAGTGTGTGTGTGTGTGAGTGTGTGTTAGTTTTTGAGTGTGTGTTTGTGTGTGTGTGTCAGTGTGTGAGTGTGTTTGTGCATGAGAGAGAATCAGTTTGAATCAGTTTTAACAGTAATAGGAGGAGAAGGAGAAGGAGTACAAGTAACAGTAATAGTAGTATTTTTGGTAGCAGTAGTGGTAGTAGTAGTAGTAGTATTTTCAGTAGTAGTAGTAGTAGTATTTTTAGTTGTAGTAGTAATAGTAGTAGTATTTTTTGCAGTAGTAGTATTTTTAGTAGTAGCACCTGTAATAGTAGTAATAGTATTTTTTAGTAGTAGTAGTAGTAGTATTTTTTGTAGTAGTTGTAGTAGCAGCAGTAGTAATAGTAGTAGAATTTCTAGTAGTAGTAGTAGTAACATTAGTAGTATTTTTAGTTGTAGTAGTAGTAGTAGCAATTGTAGTAGTAGTAGTAATATTTTTTAGTAGTAGTAGTAGTAGCAGTAGTAGCATTTTTAATAGTAGTAGTAATCATAGTATTAACAGCAGTAGTAGTATTAGTAGTAGTATCTGTACTTTAACAGACACACAGCGTTGCTATGGACTCTCCAGGGTTGCTATGGGGGAGAAACATGTCAGACTGATTGGGTTTATTGGACACACTTGGGACACAGAGCAGAGGGGCTGTTGCCGCAGCAACGGCGCTGCACTGACACACACAGAGAGAGAGAGACACACAGAGCAGCAGGAATAGACTGAGTGAGTCACTCAGAACAGGTCCCGGAAAACTGCTAATTATGGGAAAACCGTAAAAGATAGGTGAAAACCGAAATGACCGTGGGCATCAGAAGGCCCTGGGGAATGCACAGATGTAGATTTTTTTCCGTACTTTGAAAAATGACTGAGTTAGGGCAGTTTAAAAACAGTCAACCGAGCAAGACAAGAAGGAATCTGCTATAATGGAGAGTTAATGGGGGAAAGAAGGGACTTGCCTCCAAACTAGTGCCTGTCATTTCACTTTAAAAAGAGCTAGGTCTTCAAACATGGGTTCATATGAAGCCCAGGAACCATGGCTACGTTTTTGGAAAATATCAATCGCCTGCGATGTATGGTTTGGCCGGGAGGGCGATTTATTCAGAGAATTTTCAGGTGAATTTTTCACTCCCTTCTCACTCTAGCTGCTGTTACCATGGGGACCACACACTCTAAAAATGAGGATTTTGAGTCAACCTGGGGGTTTTTGAAGACTCACCTATTGAAAACCGTAAACCCCATCCTCATACCAAGTACATTCGCATGGAGAGGACAAAAATGCCTGCGTTTTAAAGTTTAAATGAAGTCTCTAGGTGAAAGTATGGCGAAGTAGTAGCGGTCGGAAAAAAGGCAACTTTTTTGTCGCTCCCATTGAAAATGAATGGGGTTTTTCTTCGCATACTTGCGCGAAAACCGTAAGTGATATCATTACCACGTCACAACACAGATAATCTTTGGGCGAAGCCGAACATTTCTGCGTTGACAGAATATTTTTAGGACAAATCGTTTGGGAATGGTAGCCACTTGAAAATGGCCCCATTCATTTCGGATGGAGAAATTTGACCGTTTTTTCGCATTTTAACGAAATCCGTGCATCGGAATGGCACGCCTATAACATAGCACACGATTCACGAGCAGGACGCACATTTTTGTAATAACATGTGTTGGTCTATTTCCAGCGGTTCGGGCCGCATTAACGGACGAAATTTTGTCCGGAAGATGAATAATAATACTAGACAATTTCCACACGCGGAAATCGTGAGAGGGGCTCGGGGGTCGGGGGGGGGATGTCGGTTTGACTTTACCAAAGACTTAATGGTCGGAGGGGAATTCTGTGTTCTGAACTCCCATTCACTTTATATGGACAATCTGTGTGTCAAAGTTTGGCAGCTAACGGATGTCACCGTTAGTAGTAGTAATAGAAGTAGTAGTAGTATTTTTAGTAGTAGTAGTATTTTTAGTTGTTGTATCAGTAGTAGTTGCCACAGCGACGGCGCTGCACTGACACACACACAGAATGAAACTGACGCAGAACAGCAGGAATAGGCTGAGACTGGAGCAGAACAGGTCCCAAGAAACTGCAAATTAAAGGAAAACCGTAAAAGATAGGAGAAAACTGAAATGACCGTGAGTGTAAAAAAGGAACTGGGGAACATACAGATGTAGGTTTTTTTTCCCGTACTGTGAAAAATGACTGAGTTAGAGCAGTGTAAAAACAGTCAACTGACCAAGACAAGAAGGAATCCGCTACAATGGAGAGTCAATGGGAGAAAGAAGGGATGAGCCTCCAAACTAGTGCCTGTCATTTCACTTTAAAAAGAGCTAGGTCTTCAAACATGGGTTCATATGAAGCCCAGGAACCATGGCTACGTTTTTGGAAAATATCATTCACCTGCGATGTATGGTTTTGCCGGGAGGGCGATTTATTTACAGAATTTTCAGTTGAATTTGCACTGCTCTTCCACTCTAGTGTGATGACATCACACACTCTAACTCAGGAAATTTGGACAATTTTCACTCAACCTAGGGGTTTTTGAAGACTCACCTATTGAAAACCGTAAACCCCATCCTCATACCAAGTACATTCATGCGGAGAGGACAAAAAAGCCTGCGTTTTAAAGTTTAAATGAAGTCTGTAGGTCAAAGTATGGCGAAGTAGTAGCATCTGGAAAAAAGTGGACTTTTCTGGCTGATTTTTTCCTCTCCCCATTAGTTGTAGTCATGTGTGACCTGATTGGCTGATGCTGATCACCTGACACCTGAGCTTCAACTGTCTGTGTTCTATACTCTGTGTGTGTGTGTGTGTGTGTGTGTGAGGGTGTGCGTGTGTGTCTGTGTGTATGAAAGAGAATCAGTTTGAATCAGTTTATTCTATCAGTAATAGGAGGAGAAGGAGTACAAGTAACAGTAATAGTAATAGCAGTACTCGTAGTAGTAGTAGTAGTAGTATTTTTGGTAGCAGTAGTAGTAGTAGTATTTTTGTAGTAGTTGTAGTAGCAGTAGTAGTTGTAGCATTTTTAGTAGTAGTAGTAGTAGTAGTAGTTGCATTTTTAGTTGTAGTTGTATTTTTACTAGTGGTAGTAGTAGTAATCATAGTATTAACAGCAGTAGTAGTATTAGTAGTAGTATCAGTACTCTAAAGGACACACAGCGTTGCTATGGACTCTCCAGGGTTGCTATGGGAGGAGAAACATGTCAGACTGATTCAGTTTATTGGACACACCTGGGACACACACAGAGCAGTGGCGCCGTTGCCGTGGAGACGCTCAGTGCAGGTCAGAGACACACAGAGAAAAAGAGCAGATTTAAGCCTCTGAATAGAAAAAAAACAGCTCCCGCAAAACTGCTTATTACGGGAAAACCGTATAAGATAGCTGAAAACCGAAATGACCGTGAGTGTCAGAAGGACCTGGGGAACACACAGATGTAGGTTTTTTTCACGTACTATGAGAAATGACTGAGTTAGAGCAGTTTAAAAACAGTCAACTGACCAAGACAAGTAAGAATTCGCTACAATGGAGAGTTAATGGGGGAAAGAAGGGATGAGCCTCCAAACTAGTGCCTGTCATTTCACTTTAAAAAGAGCTAGGTCTTCAAACATGGGTTCATATGAAGCCCAGGAAACATGGCTACGTTTTTGGAAAATATCATTCACCTGCGATGTATGGTTTGGCCGGGAGGGCGATTTATTCAGAGAATTTTCAGTTTAATTTTCGCTGCTCTCACACTCTAGTGTGATGACATCACCCACTCTAACTCAGGAAATTTTGAGAATTTTCACTCAACCCAGGGGTTTTTGAAGACTCACCTATTGAAAACCGTAAACCCCATCCTCATACAAAGTACATTCGTGCGGAGAGGACAAAAATGCCTGCGTTTTAAAGTTTAAATGAAGTCTGTAGGTCAAAGTATGGCGAAGTAGTAGCGTCTGGAAAAAAGTGGACTTTTCTGGCAGATTTTTTCCTCTTCCCATTCATTTCTATGGGACCTTTTTCGCATGTTTTTCGCGAATAACTCTGCGAAAAATTCACGAATGTCTATGAAAATAACATAGCACACTATTCCCGATGAAACCGCACATTTTGGTGTATATTTTGCAGGGGTCTTTCTAGCGGTTCGGGCTGTATTAACGGACAAAAAAGTGGCGGAAGATGAAGAATAATAACTAGACAATTTCCACACGCGGAAATCGTGAGAGGGGCTCGGGGGTCGGGGGGGCATGTCGGTTCGACGTTACCAAAGACTTCATGGTCAGAGGGGAATTCTGTGTTCTGAACTCCCATTCACTTTATATGGACAATCTGTGTGTCAAAGTCTGGCGGCTGACAGATGTCACCATTAGTAGTAGTAATAGAAGTAGTAGTAGTATTTTTAATAGTAGTAGTATTTTTGGTAGTTGTATCAGTAGTAGTTGCCACAGCGACGGCGCTGCACTGACACACACACAGAATGAAACTGACACAGAGCAGCAGGAATAGGCTGAGACTGGAGCAGAACAGGTCCCTATAAACTGCTAATTACAGGAAAACTGTAAAAGATAGGAGAAAACTGAAATGACCGTGAGCGTCAAAAGGACCTGGGGAACATACAGATGTAGGTTTTTTTCCCGTACTGTGAAAAATGACTGAGTTAGGGCATTTTAAAAACAGTCAACTGACCAAGAAAACAAGTAATCCGCTACAATGGAGAGTCAATGGGAGAAAGAAGGGATGAGCCTCCAAACTAGTGCATGTCATTTCTCTTTAAAAAGAGCTAGGTCTTCAAACATGGGTTCATATGAAGCCCAGGAACTATGGCTACGTTTTTGGAAAATATCATTCACCTGCGATGTATGGTTTTGCCGGGAGAGCGATTTATTTACAGAATTTTCAGTTGAATTTTCACTGCTCTTCCACTCTAGTGTGATGACATCACACACTCTAACTCAGGAAATTTGGACAATTTTCACTCAACCCAGGGGTTTTTGAAGACTCACCTATTAAAAACCGTAAACACCATCCTCATACCAAGTACATTCATGCGGAGAGGACAAAAATGCCTGCGTTTTAAAGTTTCAATGAAGTCTGTAGATCAAAGTATGGCGAAGTAGTAGCGGTAAGAAAAAAGTGGACTTTTCTGGCAGATTTTTTCCTCTCCCCATTAGTTGTAGTCATGTGTGACCTGATTGGCTGATGCTGATCACCTGACACCTGAGCTTCAACTGTCTGTGTTCTATACTCTGTGTGTGTGTGTGTGTGTGTGTGTGTGTGTGTGCGTGTGTGCGTGTGTGTGAGGGTGTGAGGGTGTGTGTGTGTGTGTGTGTATGTGTATGAGAGAGAATCAGTTTGAATCAGTTTATTCTATCAGTCAAAGGAGGAGAAGTAGAAGGAGAAGTAGTAATAGAAGTAATATTTTTAGTAGTAGTGGTAGTAGTAGTTGTAGTAGTAGTAGTAGTAGTATTTTTAGTAATACTAGTAGTAGTATTTTTAGTAGTAGTAGTAGTAGAAGTAGTTTTCATATTAGTAGTACTATTTGTAGTAGTAGTAGTATTTTTATTAGTAGTAGTAGTAATAGTACTCGTATTTTTAGTAATAGTAGTAGTACTTTCAGTAGTAGTGGTTGTATTTTTAGTAGTAGTAGTAGTTATCATAGTAGTAAAAGTAATAGTAGTCGTATCAGTACTGTCTCACACACCCAGCGTTGCTATGGACTCTCCAGGGTTGCTATGGGAGGAGAAACATGTCAGACTGATTCAGTTTATTGGACACACCTGGGACTCAGAGCAGAGGGGCTGTTGCCGCAGCAACGGCGCTGCACTGACACACACAGAGAGAGAGAGACACACAGAGCAGCAGGAATAGACTGAGTGAGGCACTCAGAACAGGTCCCGGAAAACTGCTAATTATGGGAAAACCGTAAAACATAGGTGAAAACCGAAATGACCGTGAGCGTCAGAAGGACCTGGGGAACACACAGATGTAGTTTTTTTTCACGTCCTGTGAGAAATGACTGAGTTAGAGCAGTGTAAAAACAGTCAACTGACCAAGACAAGAAGGAACCTGCTACAATGGAGAGTTAATGGAGGAAAGAAGGGATGAGCCTCCAAACTAGTGCCTGTCATTTCTCTTTAAAAAGAGCTAGGTCTTCAAACATGGGTTTATATGAAGCCCAGGAACCATGGCTACGTTTTTGGAAAATGTCATTCAACTGCGATGTATCGTTTGGCTGGGAGGGCGATTTATTCAGAGAATTTTCAGGTGAATTTTCACCGCTCTCACACTCTAGTGTGATGACATCACCCACTCTAACTCAGGAAATTTTGAGAATTTTCACTCAACCCAGGGGTTTTTGAAGACTCACCTATTGAAAACCGTAAACCCCATCCTCATACAAAGTACATTCGTGCGGAGAGGACAAAAATGCCTGCGTTTTAAAGTTTAAATGAAGTCTGTAGGTTAAAGTATGGCGAAGTAGTAGTGTCTGGAAAAAAGTGGACTTTTCTGGCTGATTTTTTCCTCTCCCCATTCATTTCTATGGGACTTTTTTCGCATGTTTTTTGCGAATAAGTCTGCGAAAAATTCACGAATCTCTACGAAAAATACATAGCCCGCTATTCCCGATGAAACCGCACGTTTTAATGTATATTGTGCAGGGGTCTTTACAGCGGTTCGGGCCGCATTAACGGACAAAAATGTGTCCGGAAGATGAATAATAATATTAATAAACGAGCGGAAGAACAATAGGTGCTCGTGGCTTCGCCACGAGCACCTCTCTCCCATTGCTTTGCAATGGGGGAGAGGTGCTCGTGTCGATGCCCGAGCCCCTAATAAACGCGCGGAAGAACAATAGGTGCTCGTGGCTTCGCCACGAGCACCTCTCTCCCATTGCTTTGCAATGGGGGAGAGGTGCTCGTGTCGATGCCCGAGCCCCTAATAATAAACGAGCGGAAGAACTATAGGTGCTCGTGGCTTCGCCACGAGCACCTCTCTCCCATTGCTTTGCAATGGGGGAGAGGTGCTCGTGTCGATGCCCGAGCCCCTAATGACCACATATGCATTTGTTAGTCTACCTAGGAAGACACAAACTGGATATATGGGAAGTATGTACAGCATTAAAAACTAAAGTTTCCTAGAAAAAACCGCTTCTGTAAACCACAGTGGTAGTATTTTAGTGTGTATTTGCATTTAACATGTTTTTAACCCGTTTGTTCAGACAATATACGATTATATTGCATTTGATGATGTTTTCTACCAGGTTTCATTCAACACATGTCAGATGTTTCTAACTGTGCTGCTTCTTGTCATGGGGTCAGGGGTCACAGAAAATAGTGACTTTAACCTTTCCAACCCATTTGCTTCAGTTTTTTGTGTGTCTTTTAAGGCTGTGCACACATTTCTTATATTTTCTTGTTGTATCTGAAGAAAAGACAGTAAGAAATAAACATGTATGATCATTTCAACCCTGCAAAAACAACAAAACTGAAGGTGGTCTAAGACTTTTACACAGTACTATATAAAACCACCTCACACTGAAGATGAATACCTTTACACATCAGACATGACATCTATCTGTGAAGAAAAGGAGAATCACAAGTTCCACTGTACCAATCCACACATGTATGATCAGGATGGCACCACCGCCGCCTGTTTTTGAGTCAGGAAAAACCCTGTACAAGGTTTGGTCTAGTTTAGGTACAAAAACGGCTTGGTGAGGGGTAGGAAAAGAATGCTACATGACAGTTGTTGCCATGGTTACGATAATAAACACAAATTATGGTGTAAAAGTAACACCGTCTCCTCCCAGCTCGAAACTGGATGTGAACACTGGTCTTCTGTGTCTAAGGCCACTGGTTTGTTATTCCACCCTCCACCTCTACCCCACCTTCCCGTACGGAATTTGTCTCTTCATAATAACATCACTAAACTGGCATCACTCAGTGTTGTCATTTTAACGTCTCAATAAGATGATTTGATGACTGCTGGATGGCACTGAACCAGTGGTGGAATGTAACAAAGTATTTGTATTCTGTTACTATACTTATGAAAATTTTTATGTTTCTGTACTTTACTTAAATATTTTTCTTTTTTAAAAAATGGAATTATGCATTTTAAAACATTTCCCTGTGGTCTACATAAACTGTAAATGATATGATTGGGTCTGAATTCTTCATTAATTCAACTCCACAGGTCCATTTTCAACCCTATTTCTGAGTAATGACACCAGAAAGGTTGTTTTGAGCGCTGGCCCTTTAAATGCAAATGAGCCACTTCACACCCCACCCCACCTTGTCTCCTGGATCCTCTTGTGCTAAGGACTGAGCCCATCTACAAAAGCAGACAGAGCTGAGCTGTTAATGATAATGGCAACAATGGCTCTGTTCCATTTAAATGCATAAAGAAACCATTCCAATGAACTAAAATGAAGAGTACTTTCACTTAAAAAAAAAAAAAAATACTTTAAAGCAAATTGACTTCTACTTTTACTTGAGTATATACACTGCCCGGCCAAAAAAAGTCACCCATGCAATGTCAGACTGCACAATCTGTGGTTTTGATTCCAGGAGACATTCACTGCCACATCTTTTTTGCTGCATAATGCTCATGTATCATCACAATAAGGTTCATAATATTTTTCCATCCATAGTTGCATTAATTTTAGATCATTGATGATGGAGAATCGGACCGCTGCATCAAGTCTCCATCACATCCCAAATTAGAGTCTGGACTTCATGGAGGCTAATGGTCTCATTCTCCCTGAACCATTCTGTCACAAGCCTGATGACCCCAATGAATCCTGGCATTGTCCGATCTTTTTGACATTAGAAACACGAGAGGACACTTACTGCATCAGAGTTAAATAACCTGTTACAGCTGAAACATTATTAACCACTGCAGTATTTACAGATGGAACTATTTGCTTAGTTAAATCCAGTGAATGTCTCCTGTAACCAAAACCAAAGGTCATGCAGTGAAACATTTCATTTGCGACTTTTTTTGTGTGTGTATTTCGCAGGATATTTGTACTTTTACTTCAGTACTAACCTTCAGTACTTCCTCCACCACTGCACTAAACATTACGTAACTATGGGTTGGAATAAGTATGTTGATCGTACGTGTTTCCAACATGAGGGTAGGCTTCATTCAGGATACGCCTGACGGTAAGACACATGAGGTGTGGTTGTGTATCTTTCAGTAAAACCATTACACCTGATGTAAACACTGAGGATGCCAGGCTGTGGAGTGCCTGTACCTGAAAGTGGTGTGCAAACAAGCCCTCGCTGAAAAGCTATTTCTGTCTTTGCATGTCGATGCCAGGTCCTGATCCGCACCCGTAACTGCTGGCATTTGAGGCGCTCGTCTAATTGTGTGTTTCTTGATTTTGGCGCTGCAGGTCTGGACAGATCTTGTCTTTTGTCTTTACACTTGTTCTTGTTTCAACACTCCAATTTGGTCTTTTCTCTAAGCTCTTGCTGGGAATGAGCTTCGGGACACGACAATGCTCACATCACTCCAAACTTCGCAGTGGAAAAGAGCTAAAAGCGACTCCTAAACACAACTGTTTGGCTGCTGAACGTGGCAGGCCCTTTATACAAAGTCCGTCAGAATGTGCGTTGTGAAAACATCCTTGATAAGCTCAGATTTGCTTTCGCTGATGACGCAGGACAAGGAGGGGTATTGTGGTGCCACTTGTTGTGTTGAGTGAGCCGAGAGGCAATCAGAGTGATTTCTGTCCAGCTTTTAGACAGATAAACAGAGCCGGCATATGGAACAAGGCTCCCAGGTTATTTATGTATGCTGCAAAGCTATGTCAGGAATGTGGACGTGGCAGGTGACCTCTCTATATCTCCAAATAAGGCTGCCTGACAGTTGGTTATTACTGCTTTTGCCCAGGTCACTACAGTTTGTGTTTGTTTACCGCAGGAATGTGTGACGAGCCGAAAAGGATGGCCACTGTTTGAAATTCCCCCAAAAATTTATATTAAAAAAATGTGTTTTGGAACTGCTGTGGGTAAGATGTGTGTGTGAGAAAACAGGAGAAGAGGCAGAAGATGCATCATACACTCAAGTACTGAGCCTGAGGATATGTAATTTTCCACTTATGATGATGGCTTTCCATTTATTGTGGTGTAATCTATTATCAATGACATGGAAAACAAGTAACAAATGAAAACTATGACAGTTTAATACTTTAACTTTATATAAGAGATAAAGGGATAGTAATTGAAACCTTGTTGAAAAGCTTCTTTTGATCTGCAGACATTGTGTTATGTTGCATTTTCTGAAATATGAACAGGTTTGGTTTTTTTTGTTTTTTTTCATGTAGAGGCGCAGATATGATGACATCACCGCTGCAATTTTCAGGTGAGTAGTCTTTATATTTATGGATTTACTGCTACCTTAACAAGAAACTGAAACTTTTAAATTGTAAATCTTAATCTTAAACTAACAAATATATGTGTAAATGATGGCATGATTCAATTCAGATCAAAATATTACTTATTTCTTGTCACTGACTAACATAATCAGGTTGCATATGGCTGGAAAGGGTGGAACTTCAGCTGTCTATCACACATATGATGCAGGATATATGCAGTATTCTTTTGGATATTCAAGATTATGTACTTGTAAAGCTTTATGGACATCTGGTCATTTGCAATATTTGTCTGTGATCTTAATCTGGTGTAAATCTGCCATATCCTTAATTTGTACAAAAAATTACTTACCCTACTTTTGCAAACACAGATGTCCTTTGATAATATTAGTGCCGTGTGAATCTGCATCAGCGTGATTTGTTGGGATTTGCAACATTTTTTGTTTCCTCTGTGCATTTATCCAGCCTATTTCCTGGTTGAGGACTACGGAGGCTGCGCTGGTGAGGGTATATATTCTGGGTACAAATTTTTAGAGGCAGAAAAGGGCATAGTCAAGCAGTTACGTAGGGTAAAAAAAATGTTTTCAGATGATAATAAGTCGGTTTACATTTACCTGGCACATAAGTGTAATACATGGATGGAAAGGGTATTTCTAGTACTTTGAGGCCATGCAAAGACATTTGTCAATTTCAGCCATTTTCACCACAATCTTTGTGGAAAAACCTCTCAGTTACGTTAGGTAAAAAAAGACAAATTGGCAAAAAATTGGCAATTTTTTCAGCATATCAAAAATTGATGTTTTCACTTGAAGTTGCCAAAATTAACATTACCATAGTGTCAGGTATATTGTTGACTGCAACTCCTGCAATTTTGGTGTTAAAAAATTATTCGGTTCAGGATTAGGGGATATCAATATGAAGGGAAGTCTGGTTACGTGGGGTAAAGTGATTATGGTGACGTAGGGTAAATTTTCAAGTCCTTGAGGCTGGTAATCAAAATTATCTGTCAAGCACAAATGATTTAATATTATCCCGATATCATGCTTAGAGTGAATAAGTATAAATAATGTTTAAAACCTATAACCATTAAGGTTGAGATATAAACCAGTACTCTCTTGGGCAATTAAAGTATGAAATAACCATGTAAATGTGGACGTCAAATATACTTTTTTAAAACAATTAAAATCAATCGGCTCTCTTTTTTTTCTTTTTTTTTTTTTTTTCTAGATATCATTTAGAAACAGTAAAGTTGGTTTTAGGACTCCCAAACAGTTATGTATCAGCTACAAATAAATTAAGTCTATCTAAAAGTTCTTTTTCATCCAACAAGTTCATCGTCCCCTGACCGTACCCAAAAGTGAAATCTTAAATGAGACACAACGAGACATCCATGACAGCTCTCGTACAGAATATTTTTGTCTTTCAGCAGTTATCTGTAAGTATAAGTCTTGACATCAGAAACAGGGAATGACACCGCACAAACATTATGAAAGACTTAGACACTAACAGGTTACGGAATCATCACCGTTTCCATGAAAGTGATCGATGGAATGAAGAGGGCTGGTCTTTGCAAAGGTGGACAAGTGTATATTTTAGTGTGATTAATGGACATGTTAGGTAACACAGCATGTGTTGACTCTAGTTTTATGATGGAGATGCTGCATCCTCCTCAAAAGGACCAGATAATGTAGAGTAAGCACAGTGTTGGAAGTAACATGTTACAAAAGTAATGCGTTACAGTAATCAAAAGATCCTTTGAAGACCCCTGTAGGTGTCACCTGAGAGATAGTATCCACCCTATAAAGGTGGCTCTTGCCAGAAGCTCGGGGTCTTTCCTTCACAATCACCGCTTGTGTGCAGGCTAACCTTTCTTTGCAAAGAAATAAAAACCCTGTTGGCCGGCAGAAGTCTGTTTCATTATTCACCAGCAGCAGAGAAAAATTTCCACAACACGTGAATACTTCTTGGTAGTTCTTCTCGGGTCAACTGGACTGGTTTAGCTCTTTTCAAAAGAGCTAAACCTGTCCAGTTGAACCGAGAAGAACTACCAAAAAGAATGACAACCTGGGCAAATGAGAACCTACACAGACGTGTGAATAGCTCAGTCAAGGGGAACATTTTGTTTGTGTAAAAGGAGTCAGTTTGATTTTACAAAGCTGAAATATGGAAAAAGATATGCTAACTGACTGTGATTACACAACATGTAAAGGTAGTGTAAGTTTCAAGACTTTGAGTTCTCTGCTACTGTTTCTATATCTCCTCTTAATGGAAAAACCAATAAGGGAAACGTGGAATTTAATAATAAAGAAAGGCAATATTAATGGACCAGAGCCAGCAGACTGATTAAAGTTTTCATTTCCACTCTGCTGCCTGTGCAACTCCACTGAAGGACTTTTTTTTTTTGCTGTAAACAGCTGCTTAACAGCTGTGACATCACTAATGGTCAAGACAGGCTGCTCCATATTAATTCACCAAATTTGGGGAAAACATTTCACCGGAGGCCCCGTTAGAATTAAACAGAATCGGCAGTTACGCTCTCAACAGCAATTATATCAGATGATTCAGAGCACCCAAACGTCTTTTTTCCCCCCGTTCCGCTGAGCTCTGGAATGCAAATTACATTGTCCATGGACGGCCATGAAAAGAAGCTGGCACACCGTGACCTCCTAATAGGCTGAAGATGGAACTGGATCAAGAGTACATTCCTAGACACTATTAGATATTTAGAAATCACAGAGTGGCTGAGCCTGTGGCAACCAGTGTCTTTTCCCCCCGTGTGTAGGCCCGGCTAATGGTTCTGGCTCAGCTCGGGTAATGTCATGGGTGAACACTCCAATGAGTAGTTTATTAGGAATTAGAGGGAGCAGGGAAAGGGTTCAGTGAAAGAGATGCACAGGTGGTCGAACTGAGCATCTCTGGAAAATGGATTCGGAGCACAAGAATGTGTCGCGTCTAATTGCGTCTGTCCTGTATGGGTTGAAAGTGCACACTGTCATTTTGTTTTGTAGGAATGCACCAATTTGTCAAATTCTGGGTCAATATGGATGTTCCACATAACAGTTACAGCTGATTCTGATGTTACTTTCTGCTTACTTATGTTATTTTTATTGCTTTTTCAGCCTTTAGTTCCATGAAAACCTCCCCTTGTTGCACCTTGTTGCACTTTATTAGAATGACAACAAATGTAACCCTGCAAATTTATGACATGATTAAAAACACATATATATATTAGCTTGGACACATGGTGCTTCGTTCTGTAAATCAGTTTTTATAAAGGAGAGGTTTTCTGCTATCTCTGAAAGCTGAATTACATCTTCTTTGGGCTCTCGGCTTGCCGTCCCTCCAACTTCTGTGGGACTACGATTCATTTGCTATCTTATTTGCACACAGTTGCATTCTAACTGTGCATACCGCTTACTGCACTGGATGGTACATACTGTGTTTGACATTGCTTTTTTATATATAATGTACATAGTCTCACTCATACTCTCTAGTGTTTTATTTTTCTTTTTAGTTTTTTATCTAGCCGAGAACTACCTCTAAGAAAAATGTCATTATGTGCACATAATAACGATAAACATTCTTAAATCTTGAATGTGTGAATTGATTGAAATTGCATACAGTCAGGTGACACAGTGGTGCAGTTGTTAGCTCTGTCACCTCACAGCAAGAAGGTCTGGGGTTCAATTCTTTGTGGAGTTTGCATGTTCTCCCCATGTTCGTGTGGGTTCTCTCCAGGTACTCTGGCTTCCTCCCACCATCCAAAGACAAGCACTGATAGGTTAATTGGTTAAATTAACTGCCCATAGGTGTGAATGTGACAGTGATTGGTTGTTCATCTCCATGTGTCAGCCCTGCGATGAACTGGCGACTCGTCCAGGGTGTACCACGCCTTCACCCATAGGTAGCTGGGATAGGCTCCAGCACCCCCCCTTGACCTTGGTGAGGGTAAAGTGGGTTCAGAAGCTGAATGAATGAAATATAGTGTATGATCATCATGCAAAGCTAAGGCTGGCCAGTGCATTGAAGTGTTTGGTTAATCCACTTTTAACTGCAGGATTTCTGTAACACATTTTTCTGCCTTTGTGTAAATAAAGTCATGACGACAGAGTTAGTTAAGATTGTCTCAAGATGTTTTCACTGCAGAAATGTCAGCGAGATAATATTTCAGACAGACAATAATTACACCGGTCACAGATGATGAGCTCCGAATTACTGTTAAAAGTCAGAGTGTCAGAGAAAATGATCCTGAAAACATCAGACTCATTGCAGTACACACTGTAAATCCAAAAGTTATTAAAAAGATCATATAGCGTAGGCTTTATTTCAAAGAAACTGAAACATTTAGAGTTTGGGTCACATTTTCTTCATTTTTTAGTTAATTAAATGGATTTTTTTGTGATTAGCTGGAACTATGTTACAAATTAATTACATAATACAAAAATTATGATTAAACTAGGCTGATTTCTGTTACAAAAGTACATGTTAAATAAGTAACAGTTCATTACTTTGTGTGGAAACTGACAGGAAACTGGTTTGTGTGAGCACTCTATTACACATGAAATCATAGATTGTATGAATTATGATCAACAAAGACAATATACAAGATGAATATAGACATAGATTATTAAATGCTGACTTCAGCTAACATAAAATATTGTGTTTTTTGAGCACTTTTTTTAAAGCTCTGTTAAATTAATCTAATGGGATGAATGACTACCATAAGTAAAATGACAGCAATTGAAGTAAGTAACAATCAGTTTTTATGATATATCAACTTAACCATAACATTTTTGAAGTAAAACTAACTTATTCTGGTTTACTAGACTCAAACACCTGTCGGTTGCTGCAGATGTTGACTATACAGTCAGTCCGTATTGGAAAATGTGAACTCATTTGTGTACATCTTCTTATTAATGTATAAATATTGCAATAATTTCATCCCAAAATAGTTCTTACTGGAACAACAACAAATGCTATCACATGCCTGAGCCCTCCACAAATATCCTTTGAGCGTATCTGATAGGTGAATGGATACCAGCATAATTTGACCACTGACGCTCCGTTTTTGTGCGCTTTGTGTTGGTTAATTGCCGTACAGAAGCAGAGGGGGCTGATGGTGTGCATGAGTTTGTGTGTGTACATCTGTCTGGGTGTTGTATTGTGTGTGGAGCAGTAACAACAGTAATCTGTCTCTGTTGTGTGACCTCAGGCAAAGTTTCACCCAGTTGAACAACCAACACACATCCTGACACCACTGTACCACTGACAACCTTCTGTGGAGTCAAAGACATGTTTTGACCAAATCCCAAATGAAGTCAATCCATGTTCATGTACAGAAACAGAAACATCAAATGTTCACTGTTGACCCGTAAGATAAGGACTCAAGAAGAACAATGTCGAGAAAAGTGGGAGAAATGGTCCATTTATTCAACCACAGGCCGATCTTATTGATAACAACAGTGGAGCAAACTGTAGAGACATGGCAACCCACTATGTTCTTTTTCTGTTGAGGGTTATATTTCTTTCTTTTTGTTGTCTTCCTTCTGTATGTCCATATCTGCTGCATGTTGTTAAAAAAGAAACAATAAAAAGAAAGTGTTAAAAAAAAACATCAAATGTTCATATATTCATGACAAGACATTTAACAAATAAAAGGTTTTTAATACATTTTTAGCACAATGTTACATGCATGAAGAGTAAAATATAGAGGAGGGGTGTCAAACATATGGCCCCTGGGCCAAAACTGGCCCTCCAAAGGGTCCAATCAGGCCCACAGGATGAATTTGCAAAATCCAAAGAGTCTTGACAAGTCAAATATTTTGAGTTCCAAATGCCTAAATATTTTGTGTATTTGTAGATCCACTGTGATCTGTAAGTAGTAATACATATGTGCGAATGATAAACTGAGGCATAATATTGTTAAATTACACTGATTTGTCTTAAATTATAGATTCTTTGTTATGGATGTTCATATTATTCACATTTTTAAAAGAATAGTTGAAACAATTTCATACTGTAATTTTACCTTTTTATGCAGTAAAAGAGAAAATGTTTTGTCTTAAAGTTATTATGTTATTATTTTCCTGGTCCGACCTGTTTAAAGTCAACCTGGGCTGTAGCCTATGTGGCCCCTGAACTAAAATGAGTCTGACCCCCCTGGTATAGAGGAATCTGAGGATGTGATACTGCTAATGTACTGGTAATATTTCCATAAAAATCAGCCTCGACTCCATGCATTTATCTCCACATTTCTGCTCTGCTCTGACACTGAATCTCTGCTTCTCAACTCTCTGATAATGGGGCAGGGAAGAGCAAATGCCATATTGGATTTACAGTAAATACGAACTGTTGACTGGGAAAAATCCTCCATGTCAGCTTCTCAGTAATTGCGTGTAGGCCATGGGAAAACTTTGGTGGACTACTGTCCCTCCTCTTTTGGCCATAGGCTGTAGGCAACAAATGTGAGAGTCCAGAGAAGTAATTAATAACCTGGTGAAAGCTGATCTCATTGACTTTTCACTCCTCTTTAACCCAGAGCTACTTTTGTCGTGGTACGCAAATTAATTCTTCTCTATATTTGTGATTTATCACCATTTATTGTAATATTATCCTCTTTATTTTGCATTTCTTCCGTAAAAATCATATATTTTAAAAAAATGTATTCACTGATCATATAACTCTTTATAAAAGCTCAATGTAAATTCAAAGGTTATTATATCAGAAACAGAGAAAACTGAAGAAAAAGTGACTTTTTCAGCAAAATATATCATTAACTGAACATAAACCAAGTGTCTCCATCCACCGTCATTGATCTAACTCCATGGATTTTACTGTTCAGTCAATGTTGTAGAAGATAACGGTGTTTCCACTTCCAAATGGGTCATGTCTGATGACCATGAAAAGATGATAAACTGCATTTTACACCAATTATTTACATGTATTGATAGAATTAGTGGATCTACAGGTATTAAACATTTTAGATCAATAGATAGTTTTGGTCGACAGTTGTTGAATGTTTGGGTCTTTATGGGTTAAATGTTACAACAAAAGTTTAACATTATTGCCAAAAATCTGTGATGACCAAGGTTCTAATAGTTTTGGATTTTTCATTATAGTTTAGTTTTAGTTAGTTTTGACTTTTTTTTCTCTAATTCAGTTAGTTTTACTTAGTTTTTAGAGCAGGTTTGCTAGTTTTTATTAGTTTCCATTTTCTTCTAAATGCTTAGTTTGAGTTTAGTTCTAGTATTAGTTGTAGTTTTTTTTAAATATCTTTTCTCTTCTTCTCTGTCGTATTCAAATAAATCCCAGACAGGACTCTGCTGCTTTCTCCCAAATTTAGTCTTCATCTTTCCAGGTTGAGTGGGGACCAGAAGACGACTAAACAACAAGTGACGAGAAGTGACGGACTGTGAAGTGTCGTATGGTGCCGCTAGCTAAAATTGCTAGAGCGAAATAAATCGCTTTCATATCGATCCAACATTGACAAAGACGAAGGGAATTTTATCCATAATTTTTTATCCGTTTTAGTTAGTTTTGTAAGCACACAATACAGTTTCAGTTAGTTATCGTTTTTTCTTTTAATTATAGTTTTTATTAATTTCAGTTAACGAAAATGTTTTTTCAATTCTAGTTTTCGTCATTTCGTTAGTTTTCGTTAACGATAATAACCTTGGTGATCACTGAGGAAAAAAAGGCAAATGGATTCCTTAGGTTATTTCCATTTTCTACTAATGAACCAATAAATATGTCTATCCAGTGCTGGGGACTATTTAAATATCATCTGCACCGGTTTATGAACAGTATTTTGTCCCAGTACTGAGTATCCATTTTGACAAAATGACAAAAACAATATTACACAAGGCAGTATTATTTTCTAGCTCATCTGTATGTTACTTTCAAAAGCACATTCATAAAATAAAAGCCGTTTGCTGCTTTAAAATCCTTAATAAACATCATTTGTACATGATGAATGCACTGACATTGTATTTTTGGCATTGAAATCTAATATTAAATGACAAAAAACATTTTGATGTTCAATACCAAGTCCTAGATCTTTTACAGTAATCATGAAGAATAATTCTAATAGGAGTGATTGCGGTTTGTTTTTTCCTATTAATTTTATACTATGGAGCTCCAAGTACAGCAGTCTTTCCAAGTCTGGCCAACTGTGGTGGTATTTTGGATCCATTGATGTTTTTTTTTTTCAGATTCATAAGTACCTTTGACTACCAGTTTTTTGGTGAACATCCAACAAATCACCTCTACCATGGCAATGTGATGTTGTTTTTCCTTCTGCTTTTAACATAATGGTGCAGTTGTAGCTAAATTCATGATTCTAATGTCTATAGATGCTCACCAAAACACACTCCATTAGATTTTCGAAGTTAAGTGGTTGAAAATAAAGAGTCGCTGGCACATTTTCACCACTTATCTGCCATCAAACCATAGCAGAAGATGACGAAGAGTATCAGTCGAAATACAAACAGTGGAAAACAATGTGGAAATAGTGACTGAGACATGCCACGTCTGTTTCTTCAAGCTGTTTTATGCAGGTGAATGAAAACGATTATAATTATATGTACAGTATTATAATAATTCTAATTATTCAACAATTACGGAAAATGATTTCAGTCAGCTCGTGTGGCGATAATAACTGACAGAGCTACTAATAACACATCTGTCTTCTGGAGCCATAAATCAAACAGCTGACCTAGTTATGCAATTCTATCACAGTTTCAGACCAATTAACTGACGGGAAATCTGACTTTGGCCTCCTGCTTTTGGCATTACTGTGTTACCACAAACAAGAAACCTGACCCCGGCACCATCTTTTGTCCTAACAGTTGAATCATTTGCTTCATGACGCAAAACTACCAGAGTCTTAGATGACTCAGGAAGGTGTGCCCAGAAACAGCAGGTACTGGGCCCCGGTACAGGCCCCGGGGCCGAGTCAAGACCTGCTATGGTCACGCATGAAAGGTTTATAGGAAATTTTGTCAGGCGGTATAAAATGTGATTTCCTGTAGTGGGACCCAGAGGGAACATGGTGTAACAGCAGATGATACCTCAGTGACGAGGAAGTGAAGGCACGTGAAAAGTACCAGGATACTAGTAGTGTCTCCTCTCTGTAGCACTTTGAGATTCTGCTGAATGAAAAGTGCTTTATAAATGCAATTTATTATTATTATTATTAGTAGTAGTAGTAGTAGTAGTAGTAGTAGTGTGTCTTCTCCTGATTGGTCTAGAAATGGTTCCAGTTGAAAGTCATTTTATCCCTGTAAAGCCTGAACCATTAAATCATTGATAGAAAATTTCAGTTCTTTGAAACTGGAGCCTTTATTGGTACTTCTGAACAACCCCTTTTTTTTTTTTTTTCAAATATCAGTTTCCATGTGTGAGTTTCAATTTTGTATCATATTTGATACATCGGGTCTCAATGCTCAAATATTATTTTTGAACAAACAAAAACATAATATAACACAAAAATGTCTAACAAATTGGTAATTCTTTTTCAAAATTGGCAAAGTTCTGCCTCCTTCCTCATTAGCGACAATCTTGTAGTGGGATAGATAAATAAATAAATAAATAAATAAATATTTTTCCAATGAAAATCTGGTATTTTCCTGTATTTAATGTACTGATCATACACTTTAATTATCATGCTGACGAAACATTTGAGGGTTATTCTATTAAAAACAGAGAAAACTGAAGAATAACTGTATTTTTCAGTCAAATCTATCATTAACTGAACATAAACCAAGTGTGTTCATTCACTGTCACTGATCCAACTCGATCCATTTTCCTGGTGAATTAATGTTGTAGAAGATGACAGTGTTTCTGCGGTAACTACAGAGCCTCTGAACGTCCAAATGGGTCATATCTAATGACTGTGAAAAGATGACAAACTGTATTTTACACCAATTATTTACATGTATTGACAGGATTAGTGGATCAGCAGGTATTAAACATTTTAGATAAATAGATGATTTTGATCATCAGTGGATATTTGGGTCTTTATGTGTTAGGCTAATTTCCTTCACCCAGGGAAGTTGTAAGTAAAGCTCTGAAACTCTTGTCCCCAACAGAGGACAAAAATTATTATTATTATTATTATTATTATTATTATTATTATTATTATTATTACCAAAACCTTTATTTAACCAGGAAAAAAGCTCATTGAGATTAAAAATCAATTTTTCACGAGTGTCCTGGCCAAGACCACACAAAATACACAATAGAAATCACAGCCATACATGCACACTAAAAATATACATAAAACGCAATAAAAGTCAGTTCTAAAACCATACATAAATCTCTAAACTTAGGACATACATATAAAACACCTTCATTTTAAAAAGGTACTAAAAGCATATAACAATGTTCCTTAAAGGCATCTCAAAGCAGAACTCAATTCAGTCAATTAGAAAAACATCCACATCCAGAAATCTAACCAGCTGCATCTTTTCAACACTAGTATCTTGTGCTTGTTTACTGCAAAAATCTACATGTACAAGTATGTGTTCAGACAAATTGTTCCTCCATTCTTTTATTTATGTTTTCTCCTGCCAAAAACAGCAGCACAATCTTTTCCTTTGTGTGTTTCCCTCTTCACAGGCTGAGATTACACCATAATATTCACAGACTTAAAGTAGCTTAAATATGCTTCTAAATTACGCACTGTTCAAACAAACACAAGTTGATCCAATGGCCTGCTCAGGTTTACACATGACAACCTGCACCACTATACATTTTTGTACTATACTGTGGATCACAGGTGTCAAACATATGGCCCGTGGGCCAAAACCGGCCCACCACATGGTCCAATGAGAAGAATTTGTGAAATGCAAAAATCACACTGACGATATTAACAATCAATGATGTTAAATGAGTTAAAATACTATCATAATAACCTATAAATAATGAAAACTGCAAATTGTTTCTTTGATTTGGTGTAAAAAAAAAAAAAAAAGTAAAATTAGATGAAAATGTTTACATTTACAAATTATCCTTTTACAAAAAATGTGAATAATCTGAACAAATATGAACAACTTGAAATGTTTTAAGATAATTAAGTGCAATTTTAACAATATTCTGCCTGTTACTAAATGTTTTGTGTATTTGTAAATGTAATGCACGTGTAAATGATCAACTGAGGCATAATATTGTTGAAGTTGCACTTATTTTTCTGAAGACTTTTTGGACACACATTTTCATATTATATTTGCACTGTTTTCTCTGTTATTATTTTACTGGTCAGACCCACTTTAGGTCATATTCACTGTAAACCTGGATGTCAAATATACTTAAAAAAATGTAATTAGAATGCACTTAAAAATATAAGTTTGATGACATTACTAGAAAATATTAAGTATAGTCAACTCATATGTAGATATAGTTGAAGGTGTGAATAAATTTAAGTTAAATGGATTTAAATTTATAAGTTTTAGTTATGACCACACCTCTTTTTCTTCACTTGTCATCCGCCCATGTATGTCTGGACATGCATCACTGCTTTCGGTCAGAGAGTAGCTGCTATAGGAGTTTCAGTGCTTATCATACAAGATACAACTCAAAAAGGTCTAAGCGGCTGTCGGCTATCAACGACTGTTTGTTTTAACTTGTGAGAGGAGTGTTTTGTTGATTTTCCACCAGTTCCATTAATGTGTTCCACAGACATTTTGTCTAAGCTAGGTGTCCACTAGCTGACTTGCTACTTTTTTCAGTGGGGGGAGACTGTTAGCCCGGATAAGTTGAGTAAACTTTAAAAAATTGAGAAAAGTGGTTGCCTTAAAAAAATTAAGTAATGATTAATTAACTTTTTAAGTACAGGGGTTGGACAAAATAATGGAAACACCTTAAAAAATCAACAAAATATAATTTAATATGGTGTAGGTCCGCCTTTTGCGGCAATTACAGCCTCAGTTCTCCGAGGTATTGATTCATACAACTTGTGAATTGTTTCCAAAGGAATTTTAAGCCATTCTTCAGTTAGAATACCTTCCAACTCTTTTAGAGACGATGGCAGTGGAAATCGACGTCTTACTTGAATCTCTAAAACTGACCATAAATGCTCAATAATGTTGAGGTCTGGGGACTGTGCCGGCCATACGAGATGCTCAACTTCATTAGAATGTTCCTCATGCCATTCTTTAACAATTCTAGCTGTATGAATTGGGGCATTATCATCTTGAGGTGAAGGTGTTTCCATTATTTTGTCCAACCCCTGTACATTTAACTTAAAATCTTAGTTAAAGAAGTCATATGTAGGTTTGAGGCCAAAACTGGTACTGCAATCACATTCAAAACAGTGTAGAGTGTGGTCTCCCCTCCCCCCAGACTAGGAGTTGCCAGGTCCGGCACGAGCGTCTACTACAAGGAGCAACCATGGCAAGCAACGAGTCCCACACCGGTACTTATACCAGGCCCAATCTCTTCACCTGGGCCACATTGTTTTCTTCTGGAGCCAGACCATGATCTCCTCACCCAGGCCCAGACCAGGAGAAGACATGGCGGCTCGGCCTGGAAGAAAACATCTCGGCACAGGCCCGCAGTCCCACCACCCAGTAAGAGCCACTGAGAGCCGCAGGAGACCACTGGAGAGCCGGCGTCGGTCTTTAAATTCATGTCCACTTTCAGTCGTCTCCACGTTTCAAAATCATCTCCCCAAACATGTCCTTGTTTTGTTTCTCATTTTGTCACGACATATTTGGGAATAATCTGAGGCCTTTTAGGTTTAGTAATGTCAGACATTTGTGATCAGAAATGTTCCCAGATGCAGCTCAGTGGGACCGGGCAACCTGGATGCCCAAACACTACTGACTTGGTGATTGGCAGATAGGTGATGGGCGGAGCATCAGACCAAAACACAAAATGACAACATAAACATTACTTGTGGACTGACACTTAGCTTTTCTGGCAGAACTACTACTGTCAGTGATATCAGTATTTGAAATGAACTTGTCTGGTGACGTCCAGGACCATTTAAAGGTGCGGGAGACTTTCATGACCAATTTTTCATCAAATCTGTAAAACCTCAGTCATAGCCTAAGTATCATGAATCTTTAAGTCTTTCTGTGATTACTCACCTGAACCTCTTGCATTACGGTGAACAATTTCGAAGTGCCATCCACCATAAACAAAACCATGCAACGTGCATTGTGGGAAACGGAGGCTTACGCTGCTACTACAGGGAGGTTCGCGCAGCCGCCTGCAGCGGTATCGGCAGCTCGAGCCTTCGTTTCCCACAATGCACGTCGTGACAAAAATTTCCAAAGATGCCCGAGTTACTTCCCGGCTCTGAATGTAAACACATGGTTTTGTTTATGGTGGATGGCACTGCAAAATTGTTCATCGTAATGCAAGAGATTCAGGTGAGTAATCACAGAAAGACTTACAGATTCGTGATACTTAGGCTATGACTGAGGTTTTACAGATTTGATGAAAAAGTGGTTACGAAAATCTCCCACACCTTTAATGATTACTTGGAACATAATTCTTACATACAGCTCCTTTAAATGCAAGTTACATGTATTTAAAAAGTTAATTTATCATTAGTTTTTTCTAAGGCAACCACTTTTCTCCATTTTTTTAAGTAAACTCCACTTATCATGGCTTACAGTGTTGGGCTGAATGTGGCCCCTGGACTAAATTGAGTTTGACACCCCTGCCATAGACACTCCACTCGTCCTGACACCTGAAGTAGCATTAGCACATCCGTCACAGGCTGAAACAAGCTGTGCAGCCTCAACTGAAGACAGAGACTGGCAGGCACCAGAGGAGTCAGCCCGGCTCTGACCTCAGGACCCCTCGGGGTACGGGCTGCATCTCCAGACGCCTTAACCAGTTTTCAGCTCCGTCACAGTGACCTGAAACTCCACTACACACCTGCCTGTTACACTCAGAGCTCACATGCTCTCAGTAGAGTGTGTGTTTTTTTTCCTAAACGGTAAAAGGTGTGAGTGCTTACATGTGAGCTGTGGATGTGTCTATACCATCAAGAGGTAGATGAGAGAACACATGTTTCTGCTCTGTTCTCTCACTTTATTGCTTTATTTTTAAACACTTCCGTTCATTTATTAATGCACTACAGCTGTTGGGAATGTTTGTGTTTTTATGGTATGTGACAATTGTTCCATTGAGGCCAATAAACATGATCTTATCTTAACTAACAAATACTTCTCATGAGAAAAAATCTATATCAGAATGATCAAGATCAAGATGTACCCCTGTACATGCTGGAGGCGGTACCCACACACAGTACAGGATGTAATAAAATCCACACCTCAACAGTGGTTTACAGAGACACTCACACATATGCACAAAAATGATACTAAAAAAAGTGGTAGGAATTCATAAGAACAGGCACTATCAGATTTGAATGAGTTTTGTGTCATTGTATGGTACATAAAAGGAGATATTTTGCTACAAACTAACACTGCTTTGCTTATTAAGTTTAAGTGTTTGGTTTAGATGATTTTGCCAATAAATTTGAAGCAGCTGCAGCTAATTTTAATGTCAAAAATGGGGATGAGACAGATGATTTCATTAATTTAAGTCTCACAGCATTTGGTTTCAAACTACACCGTCCATAAAGATGTAATAAAGTTTTATAGACACCTTTAATGATGCAAACATTAAATGTAGTCATCTTTGTATATTTAGATCATTTACTAAATGTGGAAATACTCCATTACAAGTAATCTGTAAATGTTTCTGAACAATGAATGTGCAGTAAAAGTGGATACACCCAAGTTTTGGTGCTTTTGGATTCATTTTACTGCTACATTTATGTTGCTTTTTTACTTAAACATTTAAGGTTGATCTGATACTAACTATTTTACATACTGTTGCAGGTTTAATCTACATCAGATCATTATATAGTCACGGAAAAAATTATTAGACCATCAAAAGTCATCAAAAAAATGGTTATGCAATCAAGTACTAACTCCTGTGTTTGTCATGTGACTAAAACAGACAGAAAAGAAAACCTGGAATCTCTAAAATCACTGTTTTTGTCAGTACAATGCCATAGATACTGATGTAAGAACTGAAGTGATTTTGGTTATTATCAAGAAAAACATGGAAAATGGCTAGATATCAGCTCTGAAATTAAACTCGTATCAGCTATTTTTGTTGTTATCATTATATTTGTCCAAACAAATGTATCTTTAGTTGTACCAGGCATTAAAATGAACAAGAAATTGAAGAAAACAAGGGGTGGTCTACTAATTTTTTCCACGACTGTACATTTGTCCATCCTGTAGGAACCGTGTCTGTAAAAAGTCAACTTTGCATGAGCTCATAAAAGCAAGCCTGTTTTCAGTTTTGTGATGATGCATTTACCAGAAAATCCAAGACTTTTTAAAGAGTTTATTTAGGAACAGTGGGCAGTTTTCTCCAACTCATCATAAACTCTCAAAATCAAAACTTTTGGACGAATTAAGTTATCAGTGGAAAGGATATAACTGTGACTGAAGCTGTCAGACAACTGTACACTTAGATTTTGCTGTCATTCAGAACACAACAAGTGTACACAGAATAACGTTTTGTTGCACTGGCTCACACAGAATTAAAAATTTGTGATAAAATATAAATAAGTGTAGTAGTAAGAGTGACATGTGGAGTTAGTAGTGATGCAAGAAAAATGTCTATGTCAGTACATTTTCTGAAGGGTAAGTATGGATATATAATATGGAAACCTTAGAGCAGGGGTGTCAAACTCATATTCTTCTAGAGGCCACATTCAGCCCAATTTAATCTGAAGTGGGCCGGACCAGTAAAATAATAGCATGATAGCCAATAAATAATGACAACTCTAAATTTTTTTAGTGCAAAAAAATAACATTCAATTGTGCCAATATTTACATTTACAAACTATCCAAACAAAAAGGATGTGAATAACCTGAAAAATGAAATTTGTTAAAAAATTAAAGTACATTTTTATCAATATTATGCCTCGACTTATCCTTTATACATGTGCATTACAGATCAGTAACAGGCAAAATATTTTTGAAATTGCACTTAATTTTCTTTAGACATTTCAGGTTGTTCATATTTGTTCAGGTTATTCCAATTTTACTGTTAAAGGATAGTTTCTTATTATAAATATTTTCATAATTTAATGTTTTTTGCACTAAATCAAAGAGAAAAAATTGGTGTTGTCATTATTTATAGGTTATTATGCTATTATTTTTAAGTTCGATGCCCTAACTTGCACTGTGCAAATTCATCCCGCGGGCCGGATTGGAAACTTTGGCGGGCCGGTTTTGGCCCCCAAGCCGCATGTTTGACACCTGTGCCTTAGAGTAAAAGCACAATGTGTTCTTCTGAAATGTAGTGGAGTTCAAATATAAAAAGGTGCATTAAATGGTAATACTCAAATGACGCCAAGTACTGGGTAAAACTACACTGTTGCCTATAAAGTTGGAATAATATTGTCTTTAGACACATTCCTCTATTTACTCCTATTTAAACGCATCAGAAACCACCTTTGATCGAGTACATGATTACATACTGAGTCCCAGTTACACATCATTGCAGGAGAAGTGGTATAAATATTTTAAAAACTATTTCTATGCCTTTTATCAGGGCTGCGGTTTCTTGCAGCCTTTCTCAAAGTAAAAAAAACTAAATATTTATTTATATAGCACTTATCACAGAGGAAAACTCACAAAGTGCATTACAGATTAAAAGACATAAAACAGCAACACACAAAAAGAATACAAAGTGCAAAAATATAAAATATGAAATTCTGAAATACCTGATAAAATCAAAGCATACCCATAAAAACAACAGAATAAAGGTGACATTCAGGACCATTTAATGATTACTTGGAACATAATTCTTACATACGTCTCCTTTAAATTTAAGTTAAATGTATTTAAAAAGTTCACTCAGAACTTACTTTTTTTTAAGGCAACCACTTTTCTCCATTTTTTTCAAGTAAACTCAACTTATCATGGCTTACAGTGTTGGGCTGAATGTGGCCCCTGGACTAAATTGAGTTTGACACCCCTGCTGCTTATATAGTACTTATCACAGTGGAAAACCTCAAAAGTGCTTTACAGATTAAAAGACATAAGGCAGCAACACACAAAAAGAATACAAAGTGCAAAAATATAAAATATGAAACTCTAAAATACCCGATAAAATCAAGGCATACCCATAAAACAATAGAATAAAGGTGCGTCTTAAGATGCCTCTTATAAATGTCCACTGACATCTGCTGCCAGATCAAAGATTGAAGATGAAAGATCAGATCAAATTAGAGAAGTGCATTTAATTCCAACTAAACTGACATAACTTTACTCCACACAACCTGAAGTGACTCTGGGAGAATATGGATGTGATTTCAGTGAGCTGCAGCATCACCTCCATCTGCCTCAGGCCACTCTCTAGTGAACTCACGTCGGCTCCTAGCGGACGAATGTGGAACTGCAGCCAAACTCAGGCAATTCTGCATCTGACACAAGTTCACCCATGGTATGACAGTAGATTTTTACAAAGTGGAAGGGAGTGTGTTTTTTTTTTTTTTTTTTTTTTTTTTTTAATTTATGCACAGGAGGACGGTTGTGAATATGAATTACTTATAATAATTCTAGCTGATGTTCTCAGAGACACTTGCAGGATTTCATGAGTGGACAGATATGATGCGTTCGCGGACTGGATGAAAGATGGAAATGCCTTTGCGCACTGATGGATGGACGCAGCCAGAGGAAACACTGGGCCATTAAACGCACCATATAGAGAGCGGTCGGTCCCCGTGTCCCGCAGTGGAAAACACCCCCCCTCACTCCCTCCTCTCCCTCTCTCCCTCTCTCTCTTTCTCTAAACTAAGGGGATAAGCTCGTCCCTTTTTCTCCCCCTCACCGTGATTGGACGAAGCCACTTCTTAGGAATGGCATCAAACTATTTAAATAGCACTTTGTCCCCCCTCGACTTAAAAGAGAGGTTTTTAGCGGAGGTTCAACCAGAAAAGGACGAGATTTCAGTCGAGAGAGAAACGTGCGTGATATATAATTTTTTTTTTTTTTAAGTCTGGGGCTTCTCACTTTGGAACTTTGAATTTATTCTTAAGGATTATTATTGGGATTTCTACACTTTTTTCTGGATTTAATTGCCTTTTTTTTTTTTTTTTTTTTTGGTATCTGCTGTTTTCGTTGCGCAGGTGAGTGACCGTGTTTTTAGGAATTCGTGCGTCTTTTTCCAGCAGCTGCAAGTGACAATTTATTTCAGTATAGATTTTGTGTTTTCCCTCTTAAATCTGTTTCTATTAATTTAGTGGGTATTAATTTAATAGATTTGACTTGTAAATTGGCATGTTTTCAGGAATGCGTCTTTTTCAGCAGCTGCAGTGACAGAATTCATGTATTTGTGTGTTTTTTTTTGTTTGTTTGTTTGGTGACTTTTTCCTATTTTATTTTAATTTGACTGGTGTTTTTTGTGTGTTTTGTCCCAGACAGCAGGTCTCACCATGAAGTTGACGGGGATATTTTTGCTGTTGATGCTTTGGAGCTGTGACAGTGCCAGAGTCGCAGGTGAGTTTGTGTCTAAACTTGAACTTGGTGAACTTTTCTATTCAACAGCGCACGCATTATATAGGAAAATAATTCTTCTTATTGTGGTAAAATAGAGTGTTGTGGAAAGTCAACAGTGCATTGAAAGTGGAAAACAACAGAGATGCACTGCGCACAGCCAGACAAAGGCTGACCGCTTCTTATTCTTCCCCTGCAGAGAGCCGAGACGACAATAGCGTGTATGACTTGTTTGAGCTGGTCCAAGTCCCCAAGAAGAACCATGGGGTCACCCTGGTGAAAGGAGACGACCCGTACAGCCCCGCCTACAAGATCCTAAATCCAGACCTGATCCCCCCGGTCCCCGAGAACTCCTTTAGGGACTTGATCGACTCCATCCACGCCGAGAGGGGATTCCTGCTCCTGCTCAATTTCAAGCAGTTCAAGCGCACCAGGGGCAGCCTCCTGACCGTGGAGAAGAAGGACGGCTCCGGGCCCGTGTTCGAGATCGTCTCCAACGGCAAGGCGAACACTTTGGACATACTTTTCTCCACGGAAAACAAGCAGCAGGTGGTTTCGATCGAAGACGTGGATCTGGCGACGGGCCACTGGAAGAACATCACGCTGTTCGTGCAGGAGGACCGTGCGCAGCTGTACGCGGGATGCGAGGACGTGAACACCGCCGAGCTGGATGCGCCCATCCAGAGCATCCTGACGCATGAGACCCCGGCCGGTGCGCGGCTCAGGATTGGCAAAGGAGCGGTGAAGGACAGGTTCATGGTGAGAGACGGGAGCGCAGTAGATAGAAGCACATGCGTAAAATGCGCATGCGATCATTACAGGGTGTATGAACTTCTGCGCCTGCTTAATGTCTCCTAACACGCATTGATCTTTGCAGGGGGTTCTCCAAAACGTGCGGTTTGTGTTTGGAACAACACTGGATGCCATCCTCCGCAACAAAGGATGCCAGAACAGTGAGTAGTCCTGTGTGTTTACGCATCAGTCATGCGCCCCAGACTGTGCCAAGTCTAAGTGCTTATAGAAGAAACGCGCATGCTTGATTTTGCCAGCTGATTTCTACATAAACTCTCTGGGTAGATGTTTACTGCCTGTCATGAAGGAATGCTTTGCAGTATCTCACAGGGTTGTGGTCTGTTGACTGTGCAGCATTTGCTTATTGCTTTTCATGGTGGTGGTGTGGCATGTGTGGCATCTCCAGAACAAGTACCCTCATTTGTTAATAAGTATTTTAGAAGAGTCAGCAGATATGCGATTTGATTTATGCGTGTGTGTGTTTTTCAGCTATGACCACTGACACAATGATCCTGGAAAATATCAACGGCTCCTCAGCCATCAGAACAGAGTACACTGGACATAAGACCAAAGGTAATGCGCATGTCCTCATTACACCATGTAATACAGTCTGATGAGACTCAGACTGGGATCATTATGAAAACATACACAGAGGACACTCATTACCTTTGTCCCTGTGTGAAGACCTGCAGATGGTGTGTGGCTTCTCCTGCGAGGACCTGGTCAGCATGTTTAAGGAGCTGAAGGGCCTCGGCGTCGTGGTGAAGGAGCTGTCCAATGAACTCCGCCAGCTGGTAAGAAAGAAGACCTGTCAGACTGTCTGGTGCCTGTGTCTGTCTGTGTGTTGTGTTTTAGATATGTGTGGTCTCGAGGTTACCATTACCATCTGAGCACTGTTGTGTAGCTGAATAGTTCTCAAATTTGTCAAAGGAAATGAAAAAAAACAAAGCTCATTCAGCACATTTAAGGTTCAATGCAACAATGACAACTGAATTATACTTTTATAACTTTGTTGTGAGCCATGACTACACTAATGCAGATTTTATTAATGTTATATCAAATATCAGTGCACACAAGAATGAAAAGTAGTAACAGGTGCTCAAATGATTATGCCAGGACAGTAGGTGGCAATAAAGTACAATAGCAGAGAGAATTTTGTGAGTTTTTAGCGAAAACCCCCCCAAAAATAACAGTGGTTATTTAATTATTCCTGTGTAATTATTTGACATGTTCTGTTACTTCAGTTTTTACTTCTGACACATGTCCAGAAATGTTGCTGTTATTTCTCATTCCACAAAGTAATACAAATTCAAGTGTGATGTCAGTGTTTTCGCACTAATACACAAACCTGAAATTAGTAAAAGAAATAAACAAAGAAATAAGAAATACATAAATAAATCTGTAGTTCAGAAAAAATTGAGTGAATAAGACCCCAAAAATGTACAGTGAAAAATTCCGTTTTTGCAAAATATCTGTATTGAGGAAAAACCCTAAGTTTCACTGTCTCACCTTTTGCTAAGTGTTTAAGCACATGAAAGCTAAACTCTAATTTTTGTTTGTATCTGTCCAATTCCTTCCCTCCAGACGGATGAGAACAAGCTGATTAAGAACCGCATTGGCATTCACAGCGGTGTCTGCATCCATAATGGCATTGTGCGCAAAAACAGAGACGAGTGGACTGTTGATGACTGCACTGAGTGCACTTGTCAGGTGAGATCTCCAGTTGCTCCTTTCAGCCTATGTGCTTTAAGTGCTTTAACACATGTGTGAGGGGATTCGACCCTTTTACATGCACTCACATGATTCATATGTAAAGAGATTCTGTAATACTACATACAAACTTGCCACAGCTCAACTCCTGTGGTCAGTAATTAATATCTGTGAATGTCTGGAATCATGCCAACAATGCAATGAGATGACTTTTGTCTGGAGTTAGCTGCAGCGTGGGATGGAGGCGCTTCAGGATATCTGTAATTAAGAACATTTGCTCTCAAAAGTGGAAATAAGTGAGAGTTTTAGGTGCAAAATTCCAGGCAGGGATGATCATTGAGGATCCTTTGGTCTTTCCTCTGCTGATACACAGGCCGTTCCTGTTTTATTTGTTTTCCTCTTTCGTTAGTGGTCAGATCCAGGAGGGGGACCATTAGTATGCATAGTTATGGGCCGTTGTTATCCCTGAGTCGTTTACAGTGCACCCACACAGGTGCTGGCAACCTGACTTTTACTTGCATGAGGCACAGTGCCCAGTTTGACTCCACAGTAAAACCAGCTCCCATTATTCAGACTTTGGCCCCGCTCCCTGTCTCCCCTGACTCAGAGGGCAGGTGGTTATCTGCAGGGGTCTCCACTGTCAGCCAGAGTTCTGCTTTTTAGGTTTTCTGGCATGCTACAACTGCACTAACTCACATGTTGAGCGGGGAGCTTAATGAGTTGTTTGCACGGATGTGGAAGAGGACTTGAATAAATTTTGCCTAAAAGTTGTTTATACAACAATCAGCCCTATGTGGTCATCATTGTCTTTAAATAGGAAATGGAGACCTGGTGCCACAATTGAATTTGGAAGAAAACTTACTGAAATTTGGGAGTTACCCATGTGCTGTAACTCATTCTTAATGATGTTTTTTTTTACATTGATTTTTCTTTGTGCTTGTGCAGAACTCTGCTACTGTGTGCCGCAAGATCTCTTGCCCCCTGATCCCCTGTGCTAATGCTACTGTTCCTGATGGAGAGTGCTGCCCTCGCTGCGGAACACGTAAGCCTTTCACTGAAACTCATACTGTTAGAAAATGCATAGCTATACAGACGAACACTGTAATTGCACCTATGTAAATGTGCCCTACAGGCAGTATATTCATGGCTGTGAAAGCTAGAATGTGTACAGTTTCACCAACTGATGGGACTGAACACAGGCCCATTCACTGACAGAGCCCTTTTAGTGCTTTTTGTCATAAAACAAAAAGCCACAACTGTTTCCCTGAATGTAAAGATTGCAATTCAAGAGAAAACACACTAATTTTAACTGCAATAACAAAATAAATGAAGTAAATGAAAGAGTGCTTATGTGTTTGGAACATTGGATCTTTGTGCTCCAAAACAATCTTCAAGCTGAAATGGCTGTAATTTGCCAAATTGGTTAAAGCGGAATGGAAAATTGGTCTGCTGTTTAGTGAAGCCATCTTCCACATGAGGAAAAGTGACATGTTCTTCATACCTTTGCAGGCTTGGCTGCAATACTTTCCTCAAACCTAAATAAACAAGGATCTGTATTCGACCTCAGCCACTTGTTGAAGTCATTACACACCCTGGGTCATGTTTTCTAAATCTGTTTCCTCTTTAGGAAAACATAAGTCAGAGGGGCATCCCTAAGTGTCCTGGAGACAGTGGCTCTTTCTGTTTTGCCCCGGCTTCTCTCAGTGTGTTGGTCTTTGCCATTCCACTCAACACAGAGCCGTCTCTCTGTCTAACTCGTAGCTAAATCCACATTATTAGCCCTGCACTTTAAGAGCGCTCCCTCCTCATTCATACTTGGGGGTGTTTGCGAAGGGGTGCTGCCTCACTGGAATAGAGCTCTTTCATTGTCTCCCTCTTCCACTCTCGCTCATATCCTCTCCCTCTCCCTCCTGCTCAGCGAGTGACTATGCAGAGGACGGCTGGTCGCAGTGGTCTGAATGGACTCATTGTTCCGTGTCGTGTGGGCGGGGCATTCAGCAGCGTGGTCGCTCCTGTGACCGTATCAATAACAACTGCGAGGGCACCTCTGTGCAGACTCGCGACTGCTACCTCCAGGAGTGCGACAAGCGCTGTAAGTTAAGACAACATCCCTGTGCTGGCATCTCCTACCACATCACACACACATCAATACGTGGACCTGAATGATTTACGTGTAGTTTCTGGTGATTTTTGATGAACATTCAGTCACCCTGCTTTGATTTTCTAATAACTGGAATATTTCCATCCTTCAGTCAAACAGGACGGCAGCTGGAGCCACTGGTCACCTTGGTCATCCTGCTCTGTCACCTGTGGTGCTGGTGTCATCACTCGTATCCGTTTGTGCAACTCCCCCACCCCCCAGCTCGGAGGCAAGGAGTGTGAAGGTGAAGGTCGTCAAACAGAGAAGTGCCAGAAGTCTCCATGCCCCAGTAAGTTCCACGATCTGATAGTCGCTACCTGGCGGCACTTGTATGTCCTAAGATCAAAAGGAATGATGGGTATTCTTGTCTCTCCCAGTCAATGGAAACTGGGGACCCTGGTCGCCATGGGACACCTGCAGTCTCACCTGCGGAGGAGGTCAACAGACTCGCAAACGCCTGTGCAACGACCCTGTACCTAAATATGGCGGCAAAGATTGTGTTGGTGATGCCAAGGACACCCAGACGTGCAACAAGAAAGCCTGTCCCATTGGTGAGACACTGATTACATGCAGAGCTTCTGCAGCTCATACTCACTACATCCTTACACTGAATCTCAGCCCGAGTGCAATTTCCAAATCACAGGAGCTGCAATTTTTATCCTAAATGTAAAACATGTCACAACTTATCATGATAAATGGAGTGTTGTGATGCTACAGAAATGTCCAGGCCTACAAATATGAAAGAGAACAAAAAACCCCCTTCATTTTCAGTGAAAATCACATCCAATATTAGAATTCAATTATCAAATGTAATTGTCTCAGCATCATTGTGTGACTATTTAATTTAATTCTTAGTACTATGTCACTCTAATGAAAGTTTTAACATGTTCAGTATACTCAGGTCTCTGTACAGTGGAATTGGACTCATTTACCTTCTCATGCTTCTTCTTCAGATGGATGTCTGTCCAACCCCTGCTTTGCCGGAGCCAAATGTACGAGCTTCCCTGACGGCTCCTGGAAGTGTGGAAAGTGCCCCGCTGGCTACACAGGAAATGGAATCAAGTGCAAAGACATCGATGAGGTAATAACTCCTCAGACCATCTATCCATTCATCTTGTAAATTGCAAGTGACATATTATCCAGCTTCACAATTATACTGGTTGTTTTTCTTGCTCTGTAAACAGTGTAAGGAGGTCCCAGATGCTTGCTTTGAGTTTAATGGCGTGCACCGCTGTGAGAACACCGAACCTGGCTACAACTGTCTGCCCTGCCCTCCCCGATACTCCGGACTCCAGCCATTTGGCAAAGGTGTGGAGCAGGCTGCTGCTAATAAACAGGCAAGTACAGTCCTGTTTGTGCATCACATTGCCACTCAGATAACTGCACAGATTATAGGCTCTGGTGTATCCGAGTTAATCCGATGACAGAGAGATGTATGCAGTGATGTGTATGGAAAAACAAATACCCTCTGGTAACGGACAGGATGTTGCGTACACCACTACACCTGCAAATCTTGGATGACAATGCCCGTTTATTCTGATAAATGTCTGTGCAGAATGTCACAAATTCAGACCATGCTGCTCATTTTGTTCACTTGTCACTGCTCAGGTATGCACGCCACGTAACCCCTGCCTCGACGGGAGCCACGACTGCAACAAAAATGCCCGCTGTAACTACCTCGGACACTTCGCCGATCCCATGTATCGCTGTGAGTGCAAGCCCGGATATGCAGGAAACGGCCATATCTGCGGAGAGGACACAGATCTGGATGGATGGCCCAATGCTGATTTGGTGTGTGTGGAGAATGCAACCTACCACTGCAAGAAGGTACGTAGATGATAAGGAAGGAGGCACTAAATACTTGCTGTTTTTCCAGAGTTAAAGTCAAATTACTGGTATGATTGTTCTAATTGTGGCCTTTTTTCAGGACAACTGCCCAAACCTCCCCAACTCTGGGCAGGAAGATTACGATAAAGACGGCATTGGAGATGCTTGTGACAATGATGATGACAACGACGGCATTCCAGATGACAGGGTAAGTGAAACCTCTGGCTGTGGCTGTAACAGTGAACAAGGGAGTGTGTGTGTTCTCTGATTTGGATTTTTCCATTCATTATTCATGCTGTCTAGTTTAGAAGGCAGGTGTAGAGGGGAAAGGGGAGGGGAGGAACTGGATTAGAGTGAATGTTTCTCCTCGGCGTGAGCCAAAACCTCGAATTCCAACACTAAGGTACAACTTTGAAGGAGCTGTTTTCCACTAATCCTAACATTAGATTTGGGACAGGGCCGAAAAATAAAGCACCTTTTCATGCTGTGGTGCTCCCTTCTCTGTACATCCACGCACTGTATGAAGGTAAATGACATCCACTGCACCTAAAGACCTGTCCTCAGTGCTTTATCCTTTTATGTCTTTGTTTGAAACAGGACAACTGTCCATTCGTCTACAACCCGAGGCAGTACGATTACGACCGTGATGATGTGGGGGATCGCTGTGATAACTGTCCCTACAACAGCAACCCAGACCAGACAGACACCGACAACAACGGAGAGGGAGATGCTTGCGCTGTGGACATCGATGGGGATGGTAATCTTATGCCACTTCATATTTTCATTCCTGAAATAAATCATCACATTTTTACGCTTTAGTTACTGGCATCATTTATGATAGACACTTGATCGAATGGATGGTTTAATAATCTTGTAAAAATACAACACATTATTTTAAAGTAAACCACTGGTTTCCAACTGTTTTGGTTTCTGATGTCGTTCAAAAAGCAGTGTGAACTTGTCTCACATTAAAGATGAGTCATTGACAGCTCCACCAGATAGTGCTTTTTCCTTTTAAACCTCTCACATGGTTTCAGTAGATGATCAATTCATCCAATATATCAGCTGATAATGTATGTGTGCAGTACGACTGTGTTTTCGTTTTTCTGTTACTCATGTGATAAGCCCAGATGTCCGTGCATATTAAGTAGTTTCACAATTAGCTTTTCTCGCAGGAACATGCTGCTCTGATACTGATGCTTTGGTATTAATAATCTAATGATGTCAAATAAGGTAATAAATCAGCAAGAGGGACCAAACCTCAATATCAACATTAACAAAATTTTCTGTTAATATTCACTGACTTGTTGTCAATTAGGCCTTTTCATAGATGACTTTTACCTGTACTGGAGTCTTAGACTGATGTGTTTTTTATGTATTTCTACAGGAATACTGAATGAGAAGGATAACTGTCCCTATGTGTACAATGTCGACCAGAGAGATACAGATTTGGATGGAGTGGGAGACATGTGTGACAACTGCCCCCTGGAACATAATCCTGATCAGGTGTGTGGACTCGTACACCTCCTTTCCCCATTTCCTTCCACATCACCCAACAACAATAACTCTCATTCATCTCCCTGCCTTTTTTTTCTCTATAGCTCAGCATATATCTCTTTTTCAAGTGAGGGAGAGCCTCAGTGATTAGCCCCGTGTAGCTTTATCACGCTATGTAAAAGTGGAGTAAATCCTGTGTGAGCTCAAGGGCACATCAGTTCAATAAGGCGTGGTGGGGGGCTAGGGGTCTTTTCAATGGCCCTTTGACGTTAGCTGGTTAATGTGAGGGAAGAGGCCCAAGGCTGGATTTTAGCGAGGAATTGGGCTGTATGCACACCATGTCTGCACACAACGGGCCTGCTCGGTCCACCTGTGCCATGCTACACTGAGAAATAGGAATGTGTTGAACAACAGGACTCGGGGAGAAGGATGGGGGAGGGAAAAGGGCATCCAAATCTGGACTAATGGTCTTTAAAGAGTAGGCTGGACACTGCAATTAAATACTCAAAAAGACAAGTCTGGACCTGGGTGCAGCAGCTTACTTAGATATGCAGTCTAAAATTTTTGACAATATTTCTGTCTTAGTGCCACTATTTTTGTTTCGTCTTGCCAACTACTGCTAGCGTGGCTGTACTGTCCATCCCATAAACAAGTAGCAAGCACAAGCAAACTGTAGTGGGAGGAGGACCACTAGAATCCCATGGAATTACATTTTTCTGTTGATAAAAGGTGGCAACAGATTTTGGAAATATTAAGTCTGACAACTTTACACAAGTAGAGTGATTTGAGCTCACAGAAAGTGCCGAACAAAGACAGAAGAGAAGAAATGAGAGAACAAAGACAGTCAGGAAACACCATAATAAAAGGAAGTAAACATGTGGAATGTATTGACATGCTAGCATACCTCAGATCCCCCAAGAGCCTTACAATGAAACTGTAAATCTGACGCTAAATGCTTGGATCTGGTTCCTACAGGTGGATTCAGATGATGATCGAGTGGGAGACAAGTGTGACAGCAACCAGGACATTGATGAAGACGGACACCAGAACAATCTTGACAACTGCCCGTACATCCCTAACGCCAACCAGGCTGACCATGACAAGGACGGCAAAGGAGACGCATGTGACCACGATGATGACAATGACGGCATTCCCGATGATAAAGACAACTGCAGACTGGCCTTTAACCCTGACCAGCTGGACACTGATGGTAAGCACCGACAAACACGTTCTGATCTGAAGGATTAATGCAGAGACATTTACAATTTACATATTCAGACTTTATGGATGATGATACATAATGTGTGTGTTCCAGGTGATGGCCGTGGAGATGCTTGCAAAGATGACTTCGACCAAGACAACGTGCCTGACATCTACGACGTGTGTCCAGAGAACTTTGACATTAGCGAGACAGATTTCCGCAAGTTCCAGATGGTTCCTCTGGACCCCAAAGGCACCTCTCAGATTGATCCTAACTGGGTCGTCCGCCATCAGGGCAAAGAGTTGGTTCAGACGGTGAACTGCGACCCTGGCATTGCTGTTGGTAAGTAAAGTATATGCTGTAATTTTATTTAACGGTTTTACCTTCATAACATCATGTATCTTTAAATACAATACAAGTATTGAAACGTAGACTATTTATTTTCAGCAAAAGACAAAGTGGTAAAAATAACAAACTGACAGTGTTTTAATAACCAAATAAAGTAAAGAAATGTCTTTTTGTTTTACTGCTGTTTAGTTCACTAACTAAATCCGTTGACAGCTCGTGACCATCCATCTTCCTCTTCAATCAAGAGGATTTTTAGGTTTGCATTTAGAAGTTGAAATTGCAGCATCTAACTCCGTTTTTTGTTCTCCTTCAGGTTATCATGAGTTTAATTCCGTGGACTTCAGTGGGACGTTCTTCATCAACACAGAGAGGGACGATGACTACGCCGGCTTTGTGTTCGGCTATCAGTCCAGTTCCAGGTTTTATGTAGTGATGTGGAAGCAGATCACACAGACCTACTGGTCAAACAAACCCACCAAAGCCCAGGGCTACTCCGGCCTGTCCATCAAAGTGGTCAACTCCACCACCGGACCAGGAGAACACCTGAGGAACGCCCTCTGGCACACAGGGAACACCCCAGGACAGGTAAGACACTGGAATCAACAGGATTACTCTATTCTCTGAGGGAATTTTACAAGCATGTAGGTTCAGATTGTATAAAAATGTAAGGATTGTTGCTTTTTTTGCCATCCTACAGGTCCGCACTCTCTGGCACGACCCTAAGAATGTTGGCTGGAAAGATTTCACCGCCTACAGATGGCACCTGATCCACAGACCAAGAACAGGACATATTAGGTGAGCAAATTTCTCCCAAGTACTGCACACTGCCAATTCCAAAACAACAACCATGTTTTGTTATTGATCTAAGTTTTAATTCTCCTTTAAATTCTACAGAGTTGTAATGTATGAAGGCAAGAAAATCATGGCAGACTCTGGTAGCATCTATGATAAGACGTACGCAGGTGGAAGGCTAGGACTTTTCGTGTTCTCGCAAGAGATGGTATACTTCTCAGACCTCAAGTATGAATGCAGAGGTAAGAATTTATATAAACTCTACTTCAAAAGTGAGAATTTGATGACTGGCTCATAATCTGGATGCCTAACTCCTTTGATGTCTTTGTCTTTTTACAGATGCATAGAAGCACGGCGCAGGAAGCTCTGAGGAATGCACCTTTTTGTATAAAGTATGAACTTTTTGTATTCTGATGCAAAGTCCAGGGACCGATTTATCTCCGCGACTCTTTCTTCTGCGGCACGCACACTCGGACGAGGCGAAGGGCATGTGGTCAGCCTCAGGGTAACTTGAAGCTGGTTCGGGCAGAGCACCAACCGGCTGACTGCCAGTTGAGGATCAGAGAGCCCCTTCTCCTCCACCCTTAGCATCCACGAGAGCAAGGAGAGCTGGGTAAAAAGAAAAACATGCCCTCTGGCTTTGCCAACAGGACACCGACACCTTTCTGTCCCAGCTCTCCCTGCTTTCTCGCTCTCTGAAAGACCTCATTCATCTCTGTGCGGGAACGGTTCCCCATAGACAACTATGCACTTCCAAACCTTTGCATCTCTCTCTGTTTTTCTATCTCACCTCTTCAGCCTTAGTACCACACTTTCTGGGTGGACATCCCAAAGAAAAGAAATGACATATCCCCTTTGCTTTACTAGATCTGACAGGATGTTTATTCTGAATGAAACAGTTGAGGACTCAAAGGATGAAGACAGCAACTGCTTTTTTTTTTTTTTTTAGGAAATTTTTGGACTTGTGATTTTACAAACTGTTGGCAGAGGAATGAGATCAATGTAAGAGTAACACATTGTTGATGTTTGTTTATGCATGTGTGATGGCAGTTGTCCATGGATGGAAAAAGAAAGTGGTTTAACCAATTTATGTAAGAAACCATGTAGAGAAGAACTACAATTTAGGTTTGAATATACAAATTATGTTTAATGTCTGGTTATATAATCTGCTCTCATGTTGAGATGGAAGGAATAATCTTCCCTTATTAAACCAGTAGAAGAAAACCTATTTTCTATAATTTAACAAAGAAAAATGTCTAGCTGTCTCAAAGCCAGCTTTCTATCCAAAATACTCACATCAAAACCTTAAAAAGACCTATTTCCCTCAAGTTGTGAGGATTTAAAATTGAAATAATGTATATACATGTAATTTATTGACTCGTGCCTACAATGTAGGCAGTTAAAGAAATCTAAATACTCACCAGTACTACAGTCAAAACTAACCCAAAATCAGGTATTAGAAGCAGGATGCATGCTTGTGTTAGTGTCTCCCGTCTCCTGCTGTCTAAAGTGAATTAGATGTTTTTCCGACAGGGCTACTTAGCATGAAGTGTATGTGAGTTGTGTGCCTTTTCTTCAGAGAGAGATGAAAAACAAAGGAACTCTGATGTACAAATATTACCTCATTGCTGTTGTATAATTTGATCAAACAAAAACCAACCTAAGTACTTTTTTTTTTCATTTTACTTTGAAATGATGGTCATTTTAGTGCTACTGTAGCATGAGCTGTACATAGTATGATATTTCATTTCTAGAAACACAACAGAACTCCCAGTCCCTTCATCCACACCGGTGAAAATGTCAGTAAGAGACATCTTTTCTAAGAATAATTTTTGCTTTATCATGTATGTCCAGTGCTGTTTTAGCAGATAAATTATTGTTCTGTTTGTCTTAGCTGTTTGGGAGTGACTGATTTTTGTGTGTGTGTATATGTGTGTGTTCGTGTGTGAGTGTAGATAAATGCTATTTAAATAATTTATCAGGATTTGTTGCCCGACAAAAGGGCCGCGTGTCCATCTGTATAAACGGTTTGCACACTGACATGAGGATGTTCTGCTCTTTATCGTTTTTACCTTTTTTTTTGTTATTGTGTATCAATGTTACCATTATTTTTGTACAATTAGTTTTGCTTGTCTGTTCTTTTTCTTAGTTGTACAAAGCGAAAGTGCTGTTTTTATTCATAGTGATTATTTTGTTACTTACTTCAAGACAATAAATAGTTGTTAAAATTCTCAACCCCCAGCTTTACTTTGTTCATCTCAAACTAGAAAAATACATTTAATGCATCATTTTTCCATTCAGATCAAATTTATAGCTTCTTTAGATGATGTAGCAATAGAATGGTTTCTATTACAGTGGTGGATGAGTCAGAACTGGCAACATCGATTACATGTACTGTAAGCCAAATGCTCCCACTTATGGACCAACGCCTCTCAACTTGTACTTGGAGTATGTTCTCTCACACATGGTCTCGGTGATGAAAGCCACATGAGGAATGTGACAAAAACGTCTGTTCTTGAGCTTCATCTACCTGACCCCTGTGTGATCTGTACTGACCTCTAAGCGGGAGGTTAAATAACACGAGGAGCAAATATTAGTTTGACACAAACCTTGACACTGGCCTTGTGGTTGCTAGTGTCCAGAATAACAAGACCTCATTACAGTATCACGAAACAAAAGTTAAAGAAAACTCTGCAACAGTCTCGACAAGAGCACAAAAATGAACTTGACCAATTATCTGTATCGATGGATGATACTGGCACAAATCACTCATTATCACCAGACTATGGTCAATAATTCACATAGAGTCATGGAAAAAATTATTAAACCATCAAAAGTCATCAAAACAATGGTTATGCAGTCAAGTACCAACTCCTGTGTGTATCATGTAACTAAAACAGACAGAAAAGAAAACATGCAATGCCTAAAAGCACTGTTTTTGGCAGTACAATGCCATTGATATTGATGTAAGAACTGAAGTGATTTTGGTTATTATCATGAAAACATGGAAAATGGCTAGATATCAGCTCTGAAATTAAACTCTTATGAGCTATTTTTGTTGTTATTATTATATTTGTCCAAACAAATGTACCTTTAGTTGTACCAGGCATTAAAATGAACAAAAAAATGTAAGAAAACAAGGGGTGGTCTAATAATTTTTTCCACGACTGTATCAACCCAGATCCAATCCTACCAATTTACTATGAATATGCACATTTAAACCCATAGCCAAAATGTTGTAGCATAAATTGATCAGTTCTTTTGTAAATAAGCTACATTGGACTCCAAGTAACATGTGATAATAGAACATGTCATATATTTTAGTATCAGAAACACAGTTATATTACATCATAGTACTATCACATAGTTAAGTATCTGTAGAAGTGTTGAGTAAATATCCATAATAGGGAATGGAATAAGATCAGAAATGAAAAAAGTAACTTGGAGCCTGGGTTTGGATTCTTAATTTGTTTTTGTTTTTTTCTTATTTGTTTAACCCTTAAGAAGGTATAGATCCTTTATTGTGGCTACTTCCAAATGAATTTTTTTTTGCTTTATCACCATTTTTTTCAATATTGTCCTCCATATTTTACATTTTCCTGTATTTAATGTACTAATCATGTAGATGTTCATGAAAGCTCAAAGATCATTATGTTAGAATAGAGAAAACTGGTGAAAAAATGACCATCATTAACCCATAAAGACCCAGTGCTACTTGTATGGCAGTTACCAGATTAATTTTTCTCTCTATTTAACCTTTCTTAAGTGATTTATCACCATTTATTACAATATTATCCTCTATATTTTGCATTTTCCACTGTAAATCCTGCATTTTCCTATATTTCATTTCAGATATTCATGAAAACTGAATTAATTCAAAGGTTATTGTGTCAAAACAGGAAAAAACTGCAGAAAAAGTGAGTTTTGCAACAAAAATATCATTAACTGAACATAAACCAAGTGTGTCCATCCACTGTCATTGATCCAACTCCATGGGTTTTACTGGTGAATCAATGCTGTAGAAGATGACGGTGTTTCCATGGTAACTACAGAGCCTCTGAACATCCAAATGGGTCATATCTTATGACCATAAAAAGACGACAAACTGTATTTTACACCAATTATTTACATGTATTGAAAGGATTAATGAAGTATTAAACGGTTTAGATAAGTGGATGCTATTGGTCGCAGGTGGAGTTTTGGGTCTTTACGGGTTAAGCGAACATAAAACCAGTGTTGAATCGATGTTGCAGAAGATGAAGATGTTCACTACAGAGCTTTGGAAAATCCAATTTAGAAACTTCTGATGCTGCAGACAAGATAAGAAATTACATTTTAGCTGAATTACTACAATGTGTTGATGGGATTAGTCGTTCAGGATTTATTAAACATAGGCAATTTTCTCCGCCTATACCATTAGAACAAAGCAGTTACAGACATTAGTATTTAAACGTATTAAACATGGTCCAAACAGATCTCCAAGGACAGTCTGACCTGATCCAAGCAAACATGCAAATAAGTCGAGTTAATAACGCTGCCAAAATAGGGGTTAGTGAGTTAATTCTTAAAAGAACAAAACGTCTCAGTGTGCAAGAGCTCTTTAATGGAGGCTTAGACATGTTCAATAACAGCTTTTCATAAACTCAGTATAAGAGTTATGAGCTGCTCTATTAAAGTTTTTTAATCCAGGAAATCAATTACGAACTTAGTCTTATTAACAATGACAGCCCGGCGTGGGTTATTATGGATCATTACAATGTGGCAACGCAGAAGCCTAGACATCTTAATACCAGCCGCCGTTCTCACACATCTCTGCCAGTTGTCGACAAACACCCACATCTTTGCTTCCAGACCCTTTTTTCGGCTCCAAGTCGGGATGTGTTGCCACATTCAGAATTCAGAAATGCACTTGTTACACAGCGGGGTTTCATTATGTACCATAAGGCTCCACTTTACTTAACTTTACCTAATTTAACCCATAAAGACCCAAACATCAAATTGTCTACTGATCAAAAACATGTAATACCTGTTGATCCACTAATCCTATCAATACATGTAAATAAATGGTGCAAAATACAGTTTGTCATCTTTCCATGGTCATCAGATATGACCCATTTGGACGTTCAGAGGCTCCGTACACTGCAAAACTCAAAATCTTACTAAGTGTATTTTTCTCATTTCTAGTCAAAATATCTCATCACACTTAAAATAAGACATAATCATCTAAAAAGTAACTTCAGTGAGATATAAGAACTTATTCTTAGACAACAGATCTTGAAAATCTTATTTCAAGAAATCTTACCAAGATAATTTTCGCTTGTTCCATTGGCAGATTTTTTGCTTAATTCAAGATTTTTTTTGCTTAATTCAAGATTTTTTTTTTTTTTTTTTTTTTTGCTTAATTCAAGCAAGAAAAATCTGCCAATGGAACAAGTGAAAATTATCTTGGTAAGATTTCCTGAAATAAGATTTTCAAGATCTGTTGTCTAAAAATAAGTTCTTATATCTCACTGAAGTTACTCTGTAGGTGATTATGTCTTATTTTAAGTGTGATGAGATATTTTGACTAGAAATGAGAAAAATACACTTGGTAAAGATTTAGATTTTTGCAGTGTAGAGAATGTGGAAACACCGTCATCTTCTACAGCATTGATTCACCTGTGAAACCCATGGAGTTGGATTAATGACAGTGAATGAAGACACTTGTTTTTTATGTTCAGTTATTGATATATTTTAATGGAAAAAGTCACTTTTTATTCAGTTTTCTCTATTTCTGATATAAAAACCTTTAACTTTAATCTGAGTTTTTATGAACATTCACATTATCAGTAAATTAAATAAAAGGAAAAAACTGAAAAAAAAAGTAAAATGCAGAGGAAAATATTAAAATAAATGGTGATAAATCATTTAAGAAAGGTTAGTTAGAGAGAAAAACTCATTTGAGAAGTGTCATATAAGTAGCACTGGATCTATAAAGGATGCAAATATGTCAAAACATCTTGACATGTTCCATTTCTATTTGATATAGTAAAGAAGACATTTAAAGTCCATGAGGCAGCACAATTTGGGAAGCTGTACTGCAAATATTGTCTTGTGTTCACCCAAAATATCCCGACGGGCTAAGTCAAACCACTGAAAAACCATAGTGGGGCTTGAATTAAAGCTTACTGCAAGCAAAGTTAGATTAGGATAAAGTTGTACACTGGTCTGACCCTTGTTACAGGTTAAATCTAGCCTGATATTGACTGGAATGTCTTAATAAAGTCATATGTGACTCAGATTACTTTTCAGATCAAACACATGCCTTTTCTTTCTAAACAGACTCATTTCCCTGTCAGGCTTCTTTTAGCTTCTTTTCCTGTTTTGCAGCTTCAAAGATACAGCGATGTATTATGTTATAGTTCAGTCAGACACTCTAAAGCCTTTCTTTTAAACACCTTGATGATAATCGTCAAAGTTAATGTCAAAGTTCCTGTTGCCCTCTCTTAGATTTTCCCAGCAAGACCACGGTCTCAAACCGGCAGCCTTCCGGTCACAGGCTACTTTTATGATTATTTTCCAAACACAGTCCTCAAATAATGACAGACCAAAGCTAAAAAAGACTCGCCCAATTACCTCTAGTACCGTTAATGGGTCTGCAAACAGTACCTTTAGCAGTAAAAGGATATGAACACACGCCTTGAAGTGTAGTGACTAATGCGAAACGCTGATGAATGGAACAAAGACCTTCCACCCTGGAGTTACACCAGCTTTATTTAGCTCCTGTAATCCACCCAGGGAAGTGGCTAGACTTCGCTCCATTTGCAAAACCCGCTACCACAATTGGCCTCAGACCTCAAACATCAAACCTGGAATGCTACATTTGATCTGGCCGCGGTCCTCCTCAGCCCGTCATTCAACACCTCTGCGCTTCATTCTGTAGAGTATTGAGGTGTTGAAGTGTTATGGTAAGATGGAGGACCCCCCACTGAATACGGCAGCTTTTACCCAAAATGCACATGTGTAAGCGCAGCGCTGTAAGCCACCACCTGTACATACAGCACTTAAGGCCTAAATAAAGATAAAATAACATTTTCTCCAGCAATAAAGAGTCGGTGGACATAATCCTGGAATGAGGTTTAGTCCAGGCATTTTTGTTTCATTATAGTATTAAATACAGGGGCGTGGAGGGGATCATACTAAAACCTCAATGACACCTGTGTTCTACTGTTTCCAAGACAAAATAGCTAAAGGCACATTGTTAAAATAATCACTTTAATCATCCCAAATGTTATGCAACTCCATGAGTCATATGGCTGCGTCTGCACACATGGTTTACCGATAGTAGTGTGTTTTTAAGATCGAAGATAAGACACATTGCTGTGGGAATAAATAAAAAAAATGTAATTATGGTGAATCTCATTTATACAGTGGATTACTACTCACATTTACAGATCACGAATAACGACAATACACTGGAAAAAAATCTAAATCTTACCAAGTGTATTTTTCTCATTTCTAGCCGAAATATCTCATCACACTTAAAATGAGACATAATCACCTAAAGAGGCACTTTTCAGTGACATAAGAACTTATTTTTAGACAACAGATCTTTAAAATCTTATTTCAAGAAAACATAAGATAATTTTCACTTGTTCCATTGGCAGATTTTTTTTTGCTTAATTCAATTCAATTTTGCTTAATTCACACACAAAAAAAAATCTGCCAATGGAACAAGTGAAAATTATCTTGGTAAGATTTCTTGAAATAAGATTTTCAAGATGTATTGTCTAAAAATAAGTTCTTATATTTCTCTGAAAAGTTACTCTTTAGGTGATTATGTCTTACTTTAAGTGTGATGAGATATTTTGACTAGAAATGAGAAAAATACATTTGGTAAGATTTTGATTTTTTTCCAGCAACTGGTCAATTTGTGCTTAAAATTAATGGTATTTCCATATCTCTCGCAGTCATTTGGGGAGCTTTTGTTGTCTTAATCCAAATCAGTCATCTTTATTCACAAAGTGCACACACACACACACACACACACACATACAAGGAATTCTTTGCTGTTAGATGTTATTTCTCTAGTAAATTATAAATACAATATATAATTTAAAAAAAGTAAAATGGGAAAAAAATAACTATTTACATATAAACTCTATACACTATAGTAATAAGTGTAAAAGAAAGCAGGTGATGTCGATAAATGGGGACAAACCAAGGGGCAGATAGTGGAACAACAAGCTTTGAGGACGTAAATATAATAAAGTGGTCTCCTAAAGTAAACGTTTATTTAATGCCATGTAACTTAAATCGACTCTTACCACAGACTTTTCCTAACCCTAACCTACAATTCCAATCTACCCATCCATCAGCCCCATCCTCATTATCATCAACACAGCATTGGTATGTCTGTTGCATTTCAGCGATGTAAAAGCTGGATACAATGTGACATGAACATTGAGACTGAACTCACATTGTAAAACATCGGATGTGTTTGAGATTTAAGATCACAAGGCTAAAGTGGCCCAAATCTGATTTTTTTTTTTTGCCCATATGTTACCAATATATGGGTATATACAGGCAATATATCACATATCCTACTACCTTTCAGGCACAACAGTTGTTCCATTTTCTATTATTATTATTATTATGGATGGATGGATTATTATCATTATCATCATTATTATTATTATTATTATTATTATTATTAATTTCATTGTACATATGTATAATGACAATAAAGGCATTCTATTCTATTCTTCTATTATATTTATTTCTTAATTTTCTGAATTTTTGTCTTGTTTTGTTTTTTTCCTACGTTTCGTATTATATTTGTGTCTGAAAAAAACTAAACTTACCTAAATTAAAATAGATCCTTATTTATTGTACATATGTCTTATTGTAGAATTAGCTTTTGTATATTTCAGTCCTTCTAGTAATACTTTAGTAGCATATGTGTATTTAAAATTTAATTTTGGAGCTTTTGCACATGCCTACATTTTTCTATAGTATTTTGTATGATGTTTTTATACAGTCCTTTTTGCACTAAGTGTTTTTGCTGCTAAAAGGAATAATGGTACAAAACTGATTTTTATTGTTCCTGTGACAGTGACAATAAATATCTATCCTATCTGATTTTAATTTATGACAGCTGGAACAGAATAAATGTAATTGTTTCAAATCAGACCCAGACCACTTTCATATGTGGTCCTAAATCAGATTAAAAGTAAATGAATCAAATATGGGTCACATATGGGCAAAAAAAGTCTGATTTGTGCCACTTTTGTTTGCAGTGTGAACATGGCCTTTGTCGTGCCAATATGTCAGCCTGAGGGAACAGTTATTAACAGTGTTTTGTGTCTGCAGAGTACATGCATATGATATGTGTCATTATGGGAGTGTCTCACTATTCATCTATTCTGTCATTTAGGCCTGTGGATGTATCGTATTGTCATTCTTGAGTTAAATTTTTTGACTTGCTATGAGAAATAATGACCAATAGTCTCAAATAGTCTCCCAAAGGTGAAGATTCTAACCCCTTCTTTTGTCTGGGCAACAATTTAAAACTCAGAGGTAATTTAATACACGGTGATAGGATCAAAAGGACAGGAGTGTCAAACATACGGTCACGGGCCAAAACTGGAACACTAAAGGGTCCAATCCGGCCCATGGGATGAATTTGTGAAACGGAAAAATTCCACTGAAGATATTAATAATCAAATTTTTTAAAATCAGTTCAGTTCAGGTTCCACATACAGAGCAATATGATCTAAAGTGGATCAGACCAGTAAAATACTAACATAATAACCTATCAACAATGACTGCTACAATTTATTCTCTTTGTTTTAATGTAAAAAAAGTAAAATTACATGTAAAGGTTTACATTTACACACTATCCTTTCACAAAATATGTGAATAACCTGAACAAATATGAACAATCTGAAAAGTCTTAAGAAAAATAAGTGAAATTTTACTAATATTCTGCCTGTTACTACATGTTTTGTGTATTTGTAGATCCACTGTGATCTATAAGTTAAACTGAGACAGTTGCACTTATTTTTCTAAAGAATCTCTGGGTTGTTTGTTGTTCACATTTTTTAAAGGATAGTTTGTAAAGTCGCTGAAAAAAATTATTAGACCATCAAAGGTCATCAAAAACAATGAATAAGTAATCAAGTACTAACTCCTGTGTGTGTCATGTGACTAAAACAGACAGAAAAGAAAACATGGAATGCCTAAAAGCACTGTTTTTGTCAGTACAATGCCATAGATACTGATGCAAGAACTGAAATGATTTTGATTATTATCAAGAAAACATGGAAAATGGATAGATATCAGCTCTGAAATTAAACTCTTATGAGCTATTTTTGTTATTATCATTATATTTGTCCAAACAAATGTACCTTTAGTTGTACAAGGCATTAAAATGACCAAGAAACTGGAGAAAACAAGGGTGGTCTAACATTTTTTTTTTCCCATGACTGTAGATGTAAACATTTTCATAATGTAATTTTACTTTTTCACAGTTTTTTGTGCCAGTCCTGCCCATTTGAGATCAGAGTGGGCTTTATGTCGCCCTTGAACTACAATGAGTCTGACACCCCTGGTGCCATTTTCAGTCTTAGTTTTCCCATCAATTAATTAGTTAATCTTAACTTCTGATAGTTTCCTACATGCGTTAAAGGTAAAACTTAATTAATTTTGACACTACAGTTCTACTATAAATTGCCATTATGGTAATGTAACAGTAATATTTTAAGTAAAGAATGTAGATTTTATTTCTGATTGTGATTACTATTGTGTTTTTATTGTTGTTTGTTTTTTTAAGTTTGTGGATACTGCTGGAACTGGAAATTTCCCTATGGGATGAATAAAGTATCTATCTATCTATCTGTCTATCTACTCATGACATTACCTTTGTCAACTTATTCTTCTCCTTAAAGGGTTCATATTTTGCTAAACCCACTTTCATTAGTCTTTGGTTCATTTATTTGTGTATTTGGACCCTAATAGTTCAAAAAGTTTGAATTTGAACTCTCCAGGTGCTGCAAAGCTATATTTATATTCATTTTAGCAAAAATCGAGTGGATTTCTACAACCTGTTTTAATTCCTGCTTAATTTGTTACATTTATAACTAGTTGCGTCATGACATTTGCACATATAAGATCAAGACTTCCGACAAACATTTCTCCAAGTACGACATAATTGTCAGCAGCAGCGGTTGTAGTAAAAACTGAAAATATGTCCAAACTTTGAAATTTGACTACCTAAAATGTTCAGTTGTTGGTTGAACAGGACAGAGCAGCACAGTCAACAACCTGGAGGGGGTGGGGCATGAAGTGGCTCATTTGCATTTAAAGGGCCAGCACTCAAAACGACCTTTCTGGTGTCATTACTCAGAAATAGGGCTAAAGATGGACCTGTGGAGTTGAATTAATGAAGAATTCACACCCAAGAATTTACAGTTTATGTAGACCACAGGGAAATGTTTTAAAATGTATAATTCCATTTAAAAAAAAGCAAATTATCACTCCTTTAACATGACTGAACTTCATATAGTGCATGTGAAAGAAAAAAAAAGTTCCCTAATGAGGTTTTGAGCGTCAAACACTTGGATTTGGTGACTTCAGTATATAATGCCTCATTGTCGGACACTTTAACAACCCAGACTTTGTGAACATAGAAATTCTAGGACGCTTTTTACGAGAATTACCATAATGGCGGCATCGGTGAAACAAAGACACGCTTGTTTTGATTATATGAGACGCGGTGACATAACTGCCATTTTAATCAGATAAACACTTCGGCTACTTTTCTGTAATTCCCCCTCTGTTTAAGCCCTCATAAAATAATTCCCCCCTACATCGAGAACAATATGGTTCCTGTGATTGTTGGCGGCCGTGATGGGATTCCTGACTGGGATGTGTTGTGACCTCTAACCCCTGAGTCGAGTGCACCTGGTGAACTCAAACGCACGGGGAATATTTTTGATGGAAAAAGTCTTTAAATGCATAGCGACGGGTGAAAATCTCACCTCCAAACGTCATTATTAAATGTCATAAATCTCTGTTTTGCATGGTTCTGCGACGGTGGAACGCCTGTGAAGCACGTTCGCGATTTAGAAACAATGAGGTGAAAATTTGTTGACCATTTTAAAGCGTCTGGTATGAGAACTATGCATTGAGATCTAATCGTTGACGAGCGCTGACCGAGACAAGTCGTACATATTTGCTCACCTCATGAACTGCGTCTCCTCTGCTTGGTGTGTTTTCTGTGCATTACCACTGTTTGTTTTTCCACAGACACAAGTGAAGCAGAGAGACGATCTGAATAGCGAAAAGATGAATGTTCCAAAACAACCCCATTATGGATGAATTCATTCGTGTTCCCTGTTTTATTGCTTATTGAGAAAAAAAAAAAAAGCCAAAAGTCTGCTTTTATTTTGTACGGTGGAAATTCCGAGCATATGCCCTTCTCGACTTTGTACGCTTCTATTATACATTAATCAGGTTGACCGCAAAGAGATAGAATATCCTTTTCATGTGTGGCTTGTTAACTGAAAATGTTGAAAAGTCAAAGTATTATAAGTAGATTTCCACAGAGAACACCCTGTTTCCAGTGAAGAATTCAGAACAGCTTGTGTTTTCTCTCTTCCATTCAATTTTGGTCCATTACATTAAATAAGTGGTGTAAAATTTCATCAAAGGTTTTGCAATGTTGTACAAGTCATAGCATGCATTTCGTATTATTTTAATTAAGTGTTTGCACATGTATCAGGAACATATTGATGGTTCGGGATGTAAAAGTGTTCAGATTTGTCTTAAATATTAACACGAAACATTATGTAACCTTGTAAAGGGTGATTACTGCCAGGCTGGGATGTTGAAACACAAAGAGCTTTTTCTTCTTTTTGGTTTTGAGACTTGTCAGTGATAATGACATGTCAATAACGTTCCTCTGCCAAGGCCCCGTAGTCTTGTAATTCAATGAAACGGTCTATCTTACAACGATAAAGAACATTCCAGCCTCTGTTTGTTTGATCTGCCAACCCACAAAAAAGATTCCAGTCCTAATGTTCTGTGCCTTTTATGCCGAGTGTTGATGGAAGGTCACAGGACAAATGTCTGATGAAGTGTACGCTGGGATGTAATGTTTAGATTGATTTTAAAAGAGGAATGCTTGAATCCTTATCCTAAACAGATCATACACAATATTGACATAAAGATGATCCATGAACTACAACAATTTCCTCACCTTTTGTAAAATGTAGGTTTTACTTTAGTTTACTGTGGTTCCTAGATGGTTAAGCTGTGTGATGGCTTTCTGCTATTTGACTATACAGTGTAAAAAAAACTCTGTAATTTAACAGAATATTCAATGTTTATTTTACAGATTTTTCCTGTATTTTTAAGATACAGGAAAATATCAATGAAATGACAAAAATAGACTGATTTTACATGTCAAATGTAAAATAATACGAAAAAACTGTAACTGAATAACCATAAAATTTCCATTTTTTTTAAAAGATTTTTTTTTCCACAGAAAAATACAGTTAAAATACATTTGCAAATGTATCGTAATTTCACAAATATTTCTTTTCTATTTATGAGATTAAACCGTTAATTTAAAGTTTAATACTGTAAAAAAAAATTAATAAAACAAGGTAAAATTACTGACAACCATAAAAAGGAGTATTTGTTTTGTAAGTGTAACCAGATTTGTTTGTTAATTGACAAATATCTTGTGTAATTACAGGAGGTTTCACAACAAAAAGGTTGACTAAATCTATTTTTGTGAATGTATAACATGTATAAGCACTGATAAACTGGCACAATACAGTTTTTATCAGTGGATTGTACAACTTAATCTCACTGAAAATTATTTATATATATGTTTAGAGGTAATTTGATTGTTTTAATACATGAAAATATTCTTTATTAAACATTAAAAAGTAAAAAAAATCACTGATCACTGATCGTTAGTGTACAACATAACTCAAAAAGTTATGGACAGATTTGGATGAAATTTTCAGGGTTTGTTGGAAATGGGATAAGGAAGAAATGATTAAATTTTGGTGGTATTCGGGGGCGGGGGGGCCCATGGGGGGGCCCACTGATCAGCCTTGGCGGAGGTCTGCGCTCTCCGAGTGCATCTAGTTTGTAGATGTAAACATTCTTATAATGTAATAATGTTTACAATAATGTAAATAAAGTAAAGTAATGTTTACTTGTTTCACTTATTTTACTGGTCTGGCCCGTTTGACATCATACTGGGCTGTATGTGGCCACTGAACTAAAATGTACACTCTGTAAAATACTGTACTTACACTGTTAAATAGGCCATTTAAAAGAAATGCTTTTCTTTTCCTTCAACATGCTATGTTTAGTGCAATACCTCTGAAAAGTACAGGGGTTGGACAAAATAATGGAAACACCTTAAAAAATCAACAAAATATAATTTAATATGGTGTAGGTCCGTGGCAATTACAGCCTCAATTCTCCGAGGTATTGATTCATACAACTTGTGAATTGTTTCCAAAGGAATTTTAAGCCATTCTTCAGTTAGAATACCCTCCAACTCTTTTAGAGACGATGGCGGTGGAAATCGACGTCTTACTTGAATCTCTAAAACTGACCATAAATGCTCAATAATGTTGAGGTCTGGGGACTGTGCCGGCCATACGAGATGCTCAACTTCATTAGAATGTTCCTCATGCCATTCTTTAACAATTCTAGCTGTATGGATTGGGGCATTATCATCTTGAGGTGAAGGTGTTTCCATTATATTGTCCAACCCCTGTAGATCAAATGACAAGTTAACCCATAAAGACCCAGTGCTACTTTTACAGCAGTTCACAAATGAATTCTTCTCTATATTCCACCTTCCTTAAGTGATTTATCACCATTTACTGTAATATTACTTTCTTTATTTTGCATTTTTTTCACTGAAAATCAAGTATTTTTTCCACATTTAATTCACTGATCATGTAGAAATTAATTAAAGCTCAGATATTTAAGGCTGAGATCAGTTCAACTACCGTACTTTAACTCATAAAGACCCAGTACTACTTTTGTGTCAGTTCCCATGTGTTTTTCTCTCCATCTTAATGATTTATCACCATTTATTCTGATATTATCCAGTGTGTTTTGCTTTTTTTCAGCGAAAATCAGGTAGTGTACGATATTTAATTCACTGATCATGTAGATGTTCATAAAAAGCTCAAATTAAAGTTGAGGGTTATTACATCAAAAACAGAGAAAACTGAAGAAAAAGTGACTTTTTCAGTCAAATCTATCATTAACTGAACATAAACCCAGTGTCTCCATCCACTGTCATTGATCAACTCCATGGGTTTTACTGGTGAATCAATGTTGTAGAAGATGACGGTGTTTCCACGTTCACTACGGAGCCTCTGAACGTCCAAATGGGTCATATCTGATGACCATGAAAAGACAACAAACTGCATTTTACACCAGTTATTTACGATTAGTGGCTCAACAGGTATTGAACAGGTTATATCAGTAGATGGTTTTGGTCTATGCTTGATGTTTGGGTCTTTATGAGTTAATATCCATCGTCGTCTAAGATCATGAGATTGTCGAGCCATACTTTAATGTAATTCTTTAAACTGTGCAAATAAACTGCTTCTATTCTGTCTGTGCCCACTTTGTACTTTTCAAAATTCAGAGGAAAGTAAATCATATCATGCATTATGATTGTGGTTAGAAACATTGTGCTATGATCCTTTAACCAGACCCTCCTGTGCAACAGTTCTTACATAATCCTGCTGACAGACAAACAAACACAGGTGACATTTGATGGAGGCAATGATGGGTATTTTTTAAAACAACCTTGAGGGGAAACCCACTTATGTAACAATGCATCTAATTACTACATCAAAACATGTGCTGCAGTCACTATTGTGCTTTTTTATGCTGCGACGAAATAACAGTGATCCAAACTACTCTGATTTTCTTCTTGGCACTGAGACAGTAGTAATTACCGTATCCAGTTTTAGTGCTCATGTAACACTCCAAGTATGAAGGTGAACGGTCTGTGCAGACAACGGCAGAAAGGAGAAGCCCAGACACTATTAGTGTGCTATTCATTAACCAGACTGGCAGCAGATGAGAGAGGATGAGGACCCGAGGAAGAAGCAATGGCTTTTAATTTCCTGAAGGGAGCACGCCCTGCTGCAGCTTCTGTTTACCCGATGGCCTGTAATTCCTTCTGGTCTTGTGTTGAGTTACAGACTCGGCTTCAAACACACAACATCCATGCCACAGCAAAGACAGAGTGTGCCCGTACAGTATTATATACCGCTATATGTGCTCATATGACTCAGCTGCAGAGGCTAACGTCACCGTACACAGTCTAGTAGTGAGAAGAACAGCCAGAGAACCAGCTGTGGAACCTTCAAAAACCACAAATACTGTATTACTGTATTCAAGTCCAGTTTTCAGGTATCGCTATTTCACTTGAGTCACTGTTTATATTCAAAGTCAAAAAGAGAATTTTGGTACTTTTAATGCACTTGAGGGGAATTATTAGTGATTTATTTTCTGATCAAGACAAAATTCAAGCAAAATGGATGGAATGATAGCATATACTTAAAGATAATTCCATGGTGTATCTGATATAAGATAAAGTAACAGTTAAAAGACAAAACCGATGAGAGTAGGAGACTGGATATAGAGTTCTGTTACTGATATTAAACTGATCTGCATGGGAACCAAGTTCATCTTAATTATTTCCAGTGTTTTGATTTGATGTTAGAATGATCTTCACGTTATACAATAATAATGGATTAGATTTCTATAGCACTTTTCAAGGTACTCAAAGTGCCTTACAATAGTGATCCATTGTCCATTCGCTCTCACGTTAACACTCTGGTGGTGGTAAACTACATACTACAAGGTGACTACAACATGAGTTTCAGTTATCTTTCCATACTAACAGCTGAAATAATAGCCAATAAACAGCCGAGTTTTACTTTCATATTGTCTCCTTCCAAAAATAAATTTTCAAAAAACAGTAAAAATGGAGCCAAATATGAGTATGACTTTTTTTGTTTTTAGAAAAACCTGAATATTACTTTATTTTAAGAAGTTACACAACTTTTCAAACCAGTACATTTTCACTACAATAACAGCCTTAAACACACAAAAAAGATTGTATCCAAAACATCTTGACACTTCTTGTTCTGTTACATGATGTGTTTTATAGGAAATAAACTGTACAGAAAAAAAAGAAAAATCATCCTGTGGGCTCAAAATTTTGTTTTACTCTATTTCTTCAAACTAGCAAGTGAAACACTATAATAGGCCTCAAAACAGGAAAACACCAAAATCAAAGCCACTTCTTATTCTAATATTAGCAGCAGTGGAAACAGTCATTTAAGACAAACAGAGTAAGAAATGGTCTCACTCTTAAAATACAGAAGGGATAAAACCACTATTTTAGCTTGTTATGGATTAAATTTAGCTCAATAGAAGCTGATTTTCTTACAATTATACTACTATTCCAATGAACAATGTACTTTTTTAGGAACAAATCAGGCTTATTTTCCAGAAACAAGCTTTCCAAGGTCTTTTTTTTTTTTTTTTTGTACTGTTGATTCAGTACTTCTATTTTTGCCCAAATATCTGCCCTTCTGACTAAAGAATGTGTACCTTCGCCGCCTCTGTCTGGTTATTTCCAACATCGGGGGCTTTATGTGTTCTGTTTGAACACTCAGACTGATGACCAGCCACTTCCAGTCGACAAGAGGAAATCTGCAAGTGTTCCGAGTGCTGTTGACCACAAACCCCCCCACTGTCCACAAAGACATGTGAAATATTAGAGATAGCTGTGGCAGACAGACTTTCACACAGGCATTAAAGTTTCCTCTGGGCCGGCACTGCGTGAGAGACGGAGGTGTAAACAGTAAAGATAGAGACACCTGTGTTTCATTTTGTTTCAGAAAATCTGATCCGTGTTGATGTGACATGTTATGGTGGTGCAGTTTGGCTGCGAACGGAAGCTTTGGCTCGGACATTAAGTAGGTCAGGAACGTCAGGAATAATGTGGTAACCCAGATGGCCTGCAGTGGGTTATATGGTCATTTTAAATAATTTTTTTGTGAAGTTGAAGCAAGAAATTTTCAGATTGTAATATAACTAACCCAGTGGTTCCCAACCATTTTTGTCTTGTGACCCCATTTTAATATTTTATATTAATATTATATTTTACATTTTAATATCACAAATTTCTGGCGACCCCGGACATGCAAAATGGAGACATTTATTTTGCTAAAATTAATTTGTTTTTGATCATGTAATAGTTTGCTCTACTATGTTGCAAATAAACATTAATTTTAGACGACATTTAGGCTATATAATGTATATTATTATGGACGGAGGCAGAAAAGCCAGGTGTAGATCAAGGTTATTATCGTAAACGAAAACTAACGAAATGACAAAAACTAGAATTGACAAAACATTTTCGTTAACTGAAATAAATAAAAACTATCATTAAAAGAAAAAAATGATAACTGAAACTGTATTGTGTGCTTACAAAACTAAGTAAAACGTATAAAAATTATGGATAAAATTCCCTTCGTTTTCGTCTTTGTCAGTGTCGGATAGTGGCACCATGTGACACTTCATGGTCCGTCACTTCTGGTCACTTGTGGTTTATAGTCGTCTCCACTCTACCTGGAAACATGGAGACTAAACTTGGGAGAAAGCAGCAGAGTCTTGTACGGGATTTATGTGACTATGACGGTGAAGAAGAGAAAAGGTATAAAACTAAACTAAAACTAAGCATTTAGAAAAAAATGAAAACTAATAAAAACTATCAAACCTGCTCTAAAAACTAATTAAAACTAAATTAGAGGGAAAAAAAAGGTCAGAACTAAATAAAACTAAACTACAATGAAAAATCCAAAACTATTATAACCTCGGTGAAGATTACTGCACAAAGTGAGAATTTTATTTTCCTTGGTCAGGATATGTACAGTCAGTCCAGCTTGTATTTACAAGGCTGACAATTAATACTGAACAAACAATAACTCAAACTATGAATTATGAAAGAGCTGCAGCATCTGAAACCGACCACAATGAACATTTGACAGATAAACAGTATCACAGTGCTTCAGTTTCAGCTTCAGAGTTTGTCATGTCTTTTATGTATTGACTGTCTCTCTCAACTCACCATATATTTTTTATTAGTAATTTTTAATTTTTTTTAATCAATTAATAGAAATTTCAGGCAACCCCCTAACCCTTTAACAACTGCACTCTCTCCAGTGCTGCATTTCTGCTACAGCATTATTGTAACTCCTGAACCATTTGCGCTATCCACAAAAATAAAAAATATGACGCCATAATATGGATACTTAATGTCCAAGACCAAAAAGCATGTTTGAGCAGATGTAAAAGAGTTGAAAGTTTATTTTGCAATCTCAAAAAGTTTTATTAAGGACATTTACAGTTGTTTCTAATAATAAATATGCTAAAAACTTCAAGTATGTTTCTTTTTTATTAAAACACACTGTTTTAAGCATTTATTATTTATAATAATGATAATTAATGGCCAAATATTGAAAATTAAGTTCTTCCTGAAAACCAAGGTGCATAAGAATTGGCAAAAAATACATTTTCTGGTACATGAAGACCCCTAGGTGGCCTCTTACAATGGCAGTTTTAAAAGGATTAAATAATGAAAAAATCTGACTGGATGAATATCTTCATTTGCACTTGCAAAACAAAGTGGCCAAGGGCTTCATGTAGTAAAAAAAGAACACAGGAAACATGTAGAGATACACATGAAACACATAAAAGAATAAAAGTACAAGAGAAAACTTCAGTAAAAAAATTAAAAATACAAATCTGATAAAATTTGAAATACAAATAGATGGAAAAGCTCATCTCTTTGTACCTTTATCCATTTTTGACATCACAGCCCGCTTTCAGAGTATGTTCATATGCAATGACAGTGGACTCAAACATCCAATTATTGTCTTCAGCTCAGGTTTGACTATATCATGTTTGTTTTCTGTGCTTTTTTTCGTTGCACATGCGCAGATGTAAAAGAAATTAGATCAACAGGTATACATGCATGATGACAGAGTGTCGGGGTGAAATCCAAGTGTGTTAATCTGATTTGACATAATCAGATCACTGCAGTTACCTGATAAAACATATCACATTATACTGTTAATATGATCCCTTGAATCATCTGATAACTCCAGATATCTGACAATGACTGTAGTATTAGTGTGCATGTATAAACAGACTCCATAATAGAGCAGAGGAGGTTCTAAAGGCCCCCTAATGTCATACATTTGGGCGAGTATGGACCTTATTATCACGTTGTCTCTCTTTACACACCCACATCCATGCTTGCAATAATGCGTTTTTCCATTCTTTATGAAAAGACATTTATTCTTGAATCAGCTCTTCTCTGCAGCACTGCTCAGCCAGGAAAGAATAGACCCAGAAGAAACAACAGAGACAAGCAAACCTCAGTTTCAAGCTCCTGCCGGTGCAATGACAGCTTTTACAGAGGTGAGTAATGTGGACTACCAGACCCCTAGTTTCCACTCCACGGGGCTGTGTGACAGTTGGAAGTGGGAAAGTCAATGAGGGAAAAAAAAAAAAGCCGACTGAGAAGCTGTTGCCAGTCTGTCAGTGGGCATAACAGAGGGAAAAACACCGATCCAGGAAATGCTTTTACGAAGCTGTCGAGTCAGGGAAGAATCTGTGTCTTACCACTTTCTGCTTGTTCAACTGCAGGAAATTTACCATGATGCAGAGTTTAAGATAGTACTCAGAACATGTCACACACACATAGAAACGCTCATGCTTTTACATATTATCATCTGAAGTTGTCAGTGTTGCAGAGGAGTCGTGGAATATATGTACAATATATGGCTTTGTTCAGTTAGTAGTGAGTTCATTTAGTAGTGCAGAGGCCAGACACGTCTCTACACTTTGTTTAAAGCTGTGCCAGTGCTGTTGATAGGTCTGGCACCATCTAGAACTGACACTAAATGCAGGATGCAGGAGTGGTGCCTTTGCAAAAAAAAAAAAAATTCTTGGGTGTACTTGAGTGAATTGCAAATAAAAAGACACATGTCTCGGGCCAAACTCCATTTGCACTGTGTAGTTGAAGCTTGGAGGTGGTTCATGTCATGTGAAAGCATGGACAGAAGGCCAATAGTAGAATTATGCCAGCAAAGTGCATCCCTTTAACCAGATTAAAGTAAGATCAGATAAAATGCAATAAGATGTAATAAGATGCTTTATTCATCCCACAATGGGGAAATTTGCCAGTTAAGGCAGCAACAGGATATACAGTCACAGAAAAAAATATTAGACCAGTGGTTCTTAACCTTGTTGGAGGTACTGAACCCCACCACTTTCATATGCGCATTCACCGAACCCTTCTTTATTAAAACATAAAATATGATTTTTTTCAAATTCAAGACACAGGTATATGTTTTACTGGTGCACAAAATGAACCGTGCATTAACATCACTGTGTTTTAAAGAACAAAACCAATACAGTGCATGAACTCACAACAAATTACATACCTTTTCACAAAGACATGACCTTTTTTAATACTACCACACTGAAATGGTTTTAATTTTTAACCTTATGTATTCCAATAAAGAACTTATTGTATTTATGCTATTTATCATTTTTAACATTTTAACACACACCCATCACCTAATTTCCATCATGCTACAATAATAGTGAATATTTACCGCAAATCAGCGTGACTGACGGCTTTAGCGTAATACAATTTCTCCATCCGCAACGGTGCGTCGGTCGTCGCATGATTGTAACTGACCAGTGTGGTGACCGAAAAATGTAAACAAATGCTACACATGGCTGCCTCCGTGGTTAACAGGAAGTAGCAAAAGTCATAACAACGATGTGGAAAATACTCAAATAATTCATCGTCAGACGAGTGGAAGAGATTATAAACACTTCCGGATTGTGTTGTAGTGCTATAAGCAACAACAATACACCGCGTATATTGGATGTCAATCATAGAAAGAGTCTCCGAAGCCGTTTGTTTACATACACAGACCTAGCCCGTCACACACACCCGACTAATGAGGCGAGTGTGTGTCTTGACCTCCACCGAACCCCTGAGATTGACTCACCGAACCCCTAGGGTTCAATCGAACCCAGGTTAAGAACCACTGTATTAGACCATCAAAAGTCATCAAAAACAATGGTTATGCAATCAAGTACTAACTCCTGTGTGTATCACATGACTAAAATAGACTGAAAAGAAAACATGGAATGCCTAAAAGCACTGTTTTTGGTAGTACAGTGCCACAGATATTCATGTAAGACCTGAAGGGATTTTGGTTATCAAAAAAAAAAGGAAAATGGCTAGATTTAAGCTCTGAAATTAAACTCTTATGAGCTATTTTTGTTGTTATCCTTATATTTGCTCAAACAAATGTACCTTTAGTTGTACCTGGCATTAAAATGAACAAGAAATTAAAGAAAACAAGGGTGGTCTAATATTTTTTCTGTGACTGTATTTTACCACTTTGTTCTGATACCGCATAGTCACAGGAGTCCACAGGTGTTTCCATGGTAACTACGGAGCCTCTGAACATCCAAATGGGTCATATCTGATGACCGTGAAAAGACGACACTGTATTTTACACAATATTTTTTTCAAATGCAAACTTTATGAACTATTAGGGTCCAAATACACAAATAAATGTACCAAAGACTAACAAGAGTGAGTTTAGCCAAATATGACCTCTTTAAATAAGTTATACTTCCTCCCACTCCTTTTGCGAATATGAGAATAAAATCATGCTTTGTTTTCATGTACAGGGTGGGGAAGCAAAATTTACAATATTTTGTGGCAGGGATTGAAAGACAGTGTATGACCAATTAGTTTATTGAAAGTCATGAGAATTTATTTGCCACAAGAAAATTGACATAATAGAAAATGTTTTTATTCTATGTGTCCTCCTTCTTTCTCAATAACTGCCTTCACACACTTCCTGAAACTTGCGCAAGTGTTCCTCAAATATTCGGGTGACAACTTCTCCCATTCTTCTTTAATAGTATCTTTAAGAAAGTCGACATTGCTGTGTGATGTTCTATTGGTAGCATGTTCTAAAACGCCCCAAATAGCAGAATCCAGAGGGTTTAGATCTGGGCTAGAAGGCGGCCATAAACATGATTCCCAAAAATTGCTAAAGTTGGATTTGTTGCTGTTGTCAACAAGTGTTTTGGTGTTCTCGTGTAAGATTTTAACTTCAAATCATATTTTACTGCATTTCTAACGGTCTTGTTGTCTACCTCAAGTTCAATTGCCATTTTTCTCATGGATGGATTGGTTGGATCCTTTAGGATTTTGGATTTGAGAGCTTTAATAAAAGCTTTGGTACGTTTTTTGTTGCTTCCTCCACTTCCAGACTTTCTCGTAATAGTTTTGCTCATAGTCATTCTCTCCTTTCCATTATAAACAGTCTTTATGGACACTCCAACTATTTTTGAAATCTCCTTTGGTGTGACAAGTGCATTCAGCAAATCACACACTCTTGGACATTTGCTTTCCTGATTACTCATATGGGCAAAAGTTTCTGAAAAGGTATGGATAATAGTGTTAGGTATGATTATGACATCAATATATGTTTGGTTTCAAAACAATTGACGTAGTGCCTGCTGAGAAAAAACAACTAAATGTTCATTGTAAATTTTGCTTCCCCACCCTGTATATGTACTGTATGTATAAGTTTTTCATGTTTTCTTGCAATCTGTTTTATTTCTAAGGACTAAAAGTAGGATTACTTTGTTTTGTTGCATATTTGAAATAAACAAACTAAGGGTGTGCATTTTATTATCTGTAGTGGATATACTGGTCATCTGGTGCAGATCTGCTCTGTGTTCCAAAAGTCAGAACTAAAACATGGAGAATCAGCGTTCAGTTTCTATGCTCCATATATCTGGAACAAACTACCAGAAAATATCAGGTCTGCTAGAGAGTCTGAGTTCTTTTAAGTCAAGGTTAAAGACTCACCTGTTCACTGCCGCCTTTGACTAAAAGGCTTTTGACTTTTTAAATTGTATATTCCCTTTGGAAACTCTGCACTGCAACTCTTACTTTAATATGTGTGTGTTTCTATTTTTTTGGATTTTATGTGTTGTTTTCTTACATGCTGTTTTTAAATCACCTTTTACATGTTTCTTTTATAATGTTTTAAATGTGTTTCTTTTTATTTCAATGTCCTGTGTGAAGCACCTTGAATTGTCTTGTTGCTGAAATGTGCTATACAAATAAACTTGCCTTGCCTCGCTGTACATTTTTAAATAAGCCTCCCAACATGGATGATGCGCAGATACACCCTGTAATATTAAAAGGTCACACACATACACACCTAATGGTAAATCAGTGTTTACCAGTCAAATTCTTTACCCAAGAAAAGGCCTTGTGCTCACATTACTGGGTCAGTGGCATTTCTTTACTGAGCTGCCCACCTGGGATCGTTTCAGAGTAACTGGGTAAAACCTATTTAAAGGTTATGGTCAGACAGTAGTACAGTATCTAATATCAGGTTAATGGAGACTTATAAAACCAGAGCCGCTCCGTGTGAAAGTCGCTGTGTCATACTGGAACACACCTGACCGTTTGTGGTTGTGTGTGTTTTTATGAAAACAGCTGCCCTTTTTTTTCCTCTTTTTTTTTTTTTTTTTATTCCTGTGACTGGAACTTCAACGGAGGAGACGAGAAACGTGAGGGCGCGGTGTTGGGTTCCCTCCAGACCCATTTTGTGTCCTCGATCGGTGGCGCGAGACAAAAGGACCACAGAAACCAGAGCTTGAGGTAGAGCTGCACTTTTGCTGTGAGGTAGGGAGTGTAGAAGAATGGAGGCCTTTTTCTGTCCGGCCTGGCTCGCTGTACTGTACACCCTGGAGAAGCACTCAGCACCGAGGGCAGATGGGCTGCCTTGATAATGGACACACACACACACACACCCTCTCCTCAGGATTCCCTTTGCTTGCCAGAGCCTGAAAGAGGCGAGGGACAGTTTGAGGCATTTGTGCTGGTGTGAATTCGCTCGATGGCTGAGTCACTATAATCGAGTCTCGTCTGGCTCGAGCACAAACGGAGCGAGAAGAGCGTCGTCCTCGTCTCATCTGACACCGTAGCCTCACGTGGAAAAACAGACTCTGTTTGTCAAGGCATTTTTTATGTCCGTGGGGGAGTCGTGACACAAAAATACTGAGAGTTGATAAAGCTATTGAGAGCTGCCTGGTTTCTGGTCTCTCTTTCGACACACACAGACAGAGCACTGAGATGCTTTGAGAACTGACTTGTATTGTACTCGAAACTTGGAGTAAACTCTGCATAACATTGTGAGTATCACACTATCAACAATGGCCAGCGTATAAAGGAACATGTACGACAAATCAGTCAATGTGGATGAAATCTGAGGTTACGCAGATAAACCTTTGAGCACCATGACTCAGGTCAATATACAGTTGCGGAAAAAATTATCAGACCATCAAAAGTTATCAAAAACAATGGTTATGCAATCAAGTACTAACTCCTGTGTGTATCATGTGACTAAAACAGACAGAAAAGAAAACATGGAATGCTTAAAAGCACTGTTTTTGGCAGTACAATGCCATAGATATTGATGTAAGAACTGAAGTGATTTTGGTTATTATCAAGAAAACATGGAAATGTCTAGATATCAGCTCTGAAATTAAACTCTTATGAGCTATTTTTGTTGTTATCATTATATTTGTCCAAACAAATGTACCCTTAGTTGTACCAGGCATTAAAATGAACAAGAAATTAAAGAAAACAAGGGTGGTCTAATAATTTTTTCCACGATTGTAGATGAATTTTCAGCTGGAATATACACGCACACAACCACACATCTCCAGGGGACCAAGATTTACAAAATACACAATGCATTGCCATATAGTCAACATTTTTACTGATTCTTTCACCATTAACCCACATAGACCCAGTCCTACTTTTGTGGCAAATTAATTTCTCTATTTTTAACGCTTTCTTACCCAATTTATCACCATTTATTCTAATATTATGTTCGGTTTAAAAAAAAAAGTTGGACATGCAACTGAAAACTGACTTGGATACTGTCAGGTAGCTACTGGAAGATTAAAAAAATGTCATTATGAGCCTGAAGTTTTGGGGATTCTTCTAAATCTTTTGACTTTGGGGCCTGTGTTCCTCTAGGAGAAAGTCAGTATCAAAAGACACACTACTGGTGCATTTGTATATTTATCTTACTGAAAGTGACGGCTGTTTTAGGAAACTGACAGAGTAATGTCCAACATTTCACGTCAACAAGGGTCAATCACGTATCTAGCACAAAAAGCTAGAGTTTCTAGAGCATACAAAATCCATTTAATCTTTGGAAATCCACTTTCCTTTTGGTCTTAAGCACAGCCATTCATTTATACTGCACTGCAAATAATAGTCTATTAAATGTGTCAAACTGAAACAGCTCAAAGCCCTACCCTTTGCATATTGAAGCTTAGTTTTTCCATTTAACCCATAAAGACCCAAACATCCACTGGTAACCAAAACCATCTACTAATGTAAACCTGTTGATCCATTACTCCTACCAATGCATGTAAATAATTGGGGTAAAATACAGTTTGTCACCTTTTCATGGTTGTCAGATATGACCCATTTGGACATTCAGAGACTCCGTCGTTATCGTGGAAACACCGTCATCTTCTACAGCATTGATTCACCAGTAAAACCCATGGAGTTGGATCAATGACAGTGGATGGACACACTGGGCTTATGTTCAGTTAATGATAGATTTGACTGAAAAAGTCACCTTTTCTTCAGTTTTCTGTTTCTGATATAATAACTAGGGATGTCCGATAATATCGGCCCACCGATATTATCGGCCCGATATTGGCATAAAAATGTAATATCGGTGAAAATCGTTATCGTTTTTTTTGCCTATCATTAAAACCGATAAAATAGTGCCTTGATTTTGCCGGCATTTACGGACGCGTAAATGAAGCATTGTTTGTAGCTGAAAGAAATGTGCAGTTTTCAAAATTGTACAGTAGAGTTGCCACACTGTAATAGACTCATGGAGGGAGGGAGAGAAAATAAATAAATATGGATTTTTTCCACAACTTAAGTTGAAGTATGTATTCTTTGCACAGACAGTGTTTACATTTTGAAAGCCTTGTTGCATTTGAGAGTGCATCCAATGGGGCATCACAATAAAATTAAGCATGATGTGTTAATTCCATGACAGGAGATATGTGATGTTGCCTAAAATTAGTTTAATATCCCACATATATCAGCAGCAGTATTGGTAGATATTGAAATCGGAAATGAAGCGTTGGACAATATTGGCATATTGGTTTTTGGCAAAAAAGCCAATATCGGACATCCCTAATAATAACCTTCGACTTTAATCTGAGCTTCTATGAACATCCACATGACCTGCAAACTAAATAGAGGAAAATACATTATTTTCACTGAAAAAATGCAAAATATGGAGGATAACATTATTTTAAAAATGATAAATCACTTTAGAAAGGGTAAATAGAGAGAAAATTTCCTTTAGGAACTGTCATAAAAGTAGCACTGGGTCTTTATGGATTAATACAGAGAAAATATTAACCTCTCGAAACCATGATTACAGAAAAAAGTGCATTGTCTGAAGGGGTTTGTAACATAAAATGCATTTTCTGATCAAGTCTGGACACATTTTGAAAGTTTAGATGCATTTCATTCAGGCTGAATCTCCAGCAGCCCTACATACTGTAACTGATACACAACGTTACTAGGTTGAACGTCACAATAAAACCACCCTTATAACCAGCCCGAGCAGCACAGACAGAAGACTTTCACACAGCGATCAAGTCTGTTTTCCTGCAGATTTCCTAAAGCTTGTGATTACTGAGCTAATTACTGACATTCCTTGGAGAACTTACAGGCTGCTGCTCAGAAAGTGGAAGCTTAGAAGAACAGTGGACTCCTTATACAGTACAGCAGCCAGACATATGCTAACGGACAATATGCTGTTCTGTCTCATAAGAAGCCCCTTAATGAAATATGTATGGTTTATAAAGGCAGGAATGAAGCAGGTAATTTAAGGACTACTCATAGCACTGTACTCAGACAACGCTGCATACAGGGTTTCCATCCCAACATTCTATACTGTACCATACCTAGACTTCTGGACCACTTTGTAGATTTTCTGGTCCACATTTGACATCCAAGTATAATAACTACATTTTCACTTTTTTTTTTTATAAACTTAAAATCAAATGGTTAAAATGGTTTTTCACATTTGGATCATTAAGTATGTTTTATGTTCATGTTGTAAAGGTCAAGTTTATTTGTGTGTGCTTCTGTGAAATTGGTACCTAAAAGCAAGAAAGAGGGGTTTGGAAGCACTTTGGGTCTATTTTAAAAATAAATATTTACTGAGATAAAAGAGAAACTATTTTTCAGATAAAACACATTTTTATTTCATGTGCATACAAAAATCCGCATACAACACAGAGATTGGGTTTTTATAATGAATTCCCCCGTCTTTTTCTTGCAGGTTTTTTCCCCCCAATATCCACACTATTACACAAGGCAAATCCACAGACAACAAAGTGATATCAGAGTTTTCACCTGAAATTAGGACTATGATTCTGCATGCAATGATTACCCCAATGTAACCAAGTGAAAAAGGACACGAAAATTACGTGCTACTATTTTTTTGAATATCTTTTCATCCTCTCACAGGTTCATTTTGGGAATCGACATAAATATGCACGGCAGAGTGTGTCACAAAAATGACCACTGTTGCAAAATTCCTTGCAGTTTATTTGTGTTTAAATGGGCAGGTTCCGCACGTAACACAAGTGGACACGATGGGTTACACACAAAACCTGGAATGAGTCTGCTGATTCATGAAAAACCTGCATGCCTGGATTTTCACACATACCTGGCCTGAACCCCATTGAGACATTTTGTGATGTGCTGGAGAAGGTTTCTATTTATTTATTTATTTTTTTACACAAACCATCAATGCAAGATCTTGCTGAAAAATTAATGTGACTATGGACAGAAAAAAAAAAGTTGTGACTTTTATTGTGATGTTTCATGAACATTAGTGACAGAAAGAATAAGATTACGGATAAAAGAATTGATTTTCCACGAACACTTCTCCTGTCAGTGGTCATGATGTTTTATATATATATATTCACTGTCTAGATATGGTGTTGTTAGAGCTGTAAACAGCATGTTCATATAGATCAGGGGTGTCAAACTCATTTTAGTTCAGGGGCCACATTCAGCCCAATTTAATCTCAAGTGGGCCGGACCAGTAAAATAATAGCAGTGAAAAAAGTAAGATTATATTATGATCAGGTTTACATCAACAAAGTTTCCTTAAAAATCTGAATAACATGAACAACTTGAATTGTCTTCAGAAAAACAAGTGCAATTTTAACAATATTCTACCTCGGATTATCAGTTTATCATTTACACATGTGCATTACAATCACACAAGACATTTAGTAACAGGCAGAATATTGGTAAAATTGTGTTTATTTTTCTTAAGACATTTCAATTTGTTCATATTTGTTCAGGTTATTCACATTTTTTGTAAACGTATAGTTTGGTAATGTAAACGTTTTCATGTAATTTAACTTTTTTACACCAAAAAACAAAGAAAATTTGAGGTTGTCATTATTTATAGGTTATTATGATAATATTTTACTGATCTGAACCACTTCAAATCTAATTGGACTGTATGTGTCTGTATGTGGAACTTGAAATAAAATGATTTTGACACCACTGATTGTTAACATCTTCAGTGAAATTTTTGCATTTCACAAATTCATCCCGCGGGCCGGATTGGACCTTTTGGCGGGCCGGATTTGGCCCCTGGGCTGCATGTTTGACACGTGTGATATAGATAGATAAATAAATATCACAATCATATTCATACTGTATACATAGTGGCTGTTTCCAAATAAGTATTCTTGTCTGTTCTTCCGTTCTCGTGAAACGTCAGTTGCGGCCCAAGTACTGTTCCAATTGCAAGTTCCCATAAACCAAGAATGAATGGAATACCGGGATGTTGTTCTCGTCAGCTCGCTTTAACCAGGGATGCACTGGTTGGTGACTCGTGTAGAACTGGCTGCGAAATAATTCCCATAATGCAGTTTGTGCTGGCTCAGCCGTGAGCCCGCCAGCTCGACCAGGATCCGGGCAGCTGTGCCTGGCTGAACCAATGAAATGTATTAGTTTTGAAAAATATGCAAAATGTATAAATGACATGTAAATACAAGTACAAATGTATTGAAATCAAATCGAGCGACACTGTGGTGATTTGAGGGAAACACAGATGGTGTAAATACAGCAGAGACAGGGAGGGAGGTTCACAAGTATGCAGCCGTTCCAATAACAGTTAGATTTGAATTCTTAAGAAGTACGTTCTCTGAAACTGTTCTTAACAAAACCATACTCTACATTCTTGGTATTGAGAAATGGCCAGTATGTCAATAAACATGCATCTATTTATCTACCTATATAAGAACGCTGTTTACAGCTCAAACATCATATCTAGATTTTTAAGTTTAAAATGTTCCATGATTTCACTCTTTGAAGACACAAGCCTGGTACTCTATGTTCCTGGTATAACTATACAATAACAAAAAATACTGTTTGAAGGGCTAAACTACTCTACAATCATGATTTATAACATTATAAACCACCAAACTGAACTCAAATATCTGATAGAGGTAAAGAGGTAGCACTTTCCTTTGAGTGAAAGTCTATTGCTCTTGATGGGATGTCTATGCAATGATTTCCAAAAACGAATTACTCCCAAAATTACACAGAAGCAAGACTGAGATGAATAAGCTTGTGGGTTTTTGTCCTTCAGTTGACTTCAACCATCACAGTTTTCTGGATAAAGGAGCATCACTGACGACTACACGAAATGAAACCGTCTCACTGGGGGGGTGGGAAATATAAGTGAATATGACAGAGAAATGCAACCACTGTAAAAACATTACCCAGCTGACTCCATCAAACATAAATATGAGATCATTCAATTTCCCATTTCTGAGGTTTTCTCAGTTTTCAGTTTCGTGGTCACGATACTGATCCAATGTGATCCAAAACACTGGCTGCTTCCCATCCATAGGCGACAGACACTGTGACCTAATTTACTAGCGTCAGGTTGGCAGACCCCGAAAATGACAGGGTACAAAAGCTGAGACGGGTTGTAATGGGACAATCCTGGCCCATGTCTTTCATCTACTGTACACTCAGAGTGTTTGTGCCATCAAACAGCCCAGCAGAAGAAAAGAAAAACTAAACAAAACACTGACCTTCACTAAAAAGCTCCAGCTGTCATTTACTGGGAGAGACACTCCTCGTAATTACATGGAAGCTCTGGGAGTTTATGGTCACATGTGGGAGTCCAGGTAAGTCAGACAGGTGTGAGGAGACACTCCAAAAACTGAATGTTGTTGAACATCAGAGCTGTGAATCATCATCAACCTCACAATCCAGTTTGATCAAGACTCAAAAGCAGCACTGACTTTAACCCTTTATCAGGCAAGTGACGATTTTTGGTCATTTCTGCAAACATTAAATATGGGGCCAATCCTGTGCCTCAGTGAGGTCAAGAAGCATGCTGGTTTTTATAACCATATCCAGAGATTCAGAGAGATTTTATAGAAATTTTGAAGCTGTAAATAGTGAATATGAATGATTTTTTTCAGTTTATGACCTTATAACAGTTGTTTTATTGCATATGTTTACCCATAAAGACCCAAACATCCACCAGTGACCAAAACCATCTACTGATGTAAACTGGTTAATACCTGCTGATCATTTAATCCTATCAATACATGTAAATAACTGGTGTAAAATACAATTTAATGGTCATCAGATATGACCCATTTGGACGTTCACAGGCTCTGTAGTAACCATGGAAACACTGTCATCTTCTACAAGATTGATTCACCAGTAAAACCCAAAGAGTTGGATCAATGACAGTGGATGGAGACACTGGGTTTATGTTCAGTTAATGATAGATTTGACTGAAAAAGTCACTTTTTCTTCAGTTTTCTATATAATAACCCTCAACTTTAATCTGAGCTTTATCTACATAATCACATCAGTAAATCCAATATAAGAAAAATATCTTATTTTCACTGAAAAAATGCAAAATATGGAGGACAACATTAGGGAAAAAAATGATAAATCACTAAAAAAAGGTTAAATAGAGAGAAAAATTCATTTGGGAACTGTCATAAAAGTAGGACTGGGTCTTTATCAGTCAGACATATAACTTATGTTTTCTGAATACATGCTCTACAACTAATGTAGGTACCAAAAACACTTCCATATTTGCTATTTTTATCCCTGAATCTCCTGTAATTACATTGTTCAATATGAAAAGCATTCTGCTCACTTAGCAAACATGTATTTATGGTGTTATCTACATAGTAATTTAGAAATTAAGGAGTTTTAGGATGCGACCACAAAAAAAAAAGCACAGAATTGCTCTCATTTTTCCATCACCTCAAAGCATGCGTGCCGTCCTTTCCTAAGGACGGTGACCAAAGAGCTGACAGTGGGTTCACATGTGCAGGCTGGGCATCATGTCCACTGATGAAGCCAGTTAAAGTACGCTCCCTGATGAGGCTCAAGTCTGGTGGAACCATTATGTCTGTAAATTTGTCCGACTAAATTACACTCAAAATGTTTCTTGAGTCTTAACGAGACCAAAGAATTACATGTAATCTACCGCAGGCCATCTCAGTGGGTGATTATCAGTGTGGAAATGATCCATTTAAACCTGTAGCTGGGTGGTGCGTGTGAGGCCGGGGTTTGTCCACAGCTGAAAAGCCCTTATTGAGAAGAGTGGGTGGTTTCAGTCAACCACAAATGAGCTTGATAGGGTTTGTAAGAGCTAAAAACAAAACAGCTGTGTGGTTCCAGCCTCCGGACAAAGACTCCACTTTTACCCAAATTCTCTATTTGATTTTTAAATAAAATTAATTTGTGTTGCCATATATTACAGTAAACTGTACAGAAATGGATACTGTGCCCCTTTGTATAGAGAATTTACATGTGTATAGAGTTTATTTGACTTCTTACTTTTTTATTATGTCTTGTATTTATAATTTATTAAAGAGACATTTACCTGAAAAAAATACAGTCAAATAATCAGTTTTGGTACTATCAGTATTGGCTGAAGTTGGGGTCAGTTGTGGTTGATAGTTATTAGGGTTCATTTAGAAATACTGACTGAGGGAAAATAATATGCAGCGAAAAAGTAAAAAAAAATCTATCCTATTTTAATCCTATTTTTTAGTTTTTTTATGCTCATTCACAGAGTTACAGATTAACTGCTTTGAATTTGATGTTCAGAGATACTGATCATTTAGACATTTACCTTTGTGACAGTGTTCAGCGCAAGACCCCTACCGTTTTGAAAGTGGAAGCTGTAATTTCTGGGGGGGGGGGGGGGGGGGACGACGACATGTCATCAGCCAATTAATCAGCTTTTTCCAGCCTCAAACTATTGTTATTATATTGGCCTTTGAAAATCAGTTGACTTCTATGCACCGATCACAATCACTCTTGATCGATTTATAACACTCGGCCAAAACATCCCACAAGAAACATGACAAAAACAGCAAAAAGTAAAGAAAAACAGTGTCAAATGTATGTGATTATTTATGGCTACAGAAAGACTAATGTTAACCAAAAACAGGGACTTTGGGGACACAGCTTTGATCATTTAAATCTGTGCTACATAGCTCTGAATGTTGACTTCAGAGCCAGATCTAAATGACAAAGCAAATGCAAAGTTATTTTTGATAAGGCAGAGAAAGGTTTCCAATCAAGTTATTTAAGTCATCCAGTGAAACTTCCCATATTTTCTCCTATATGACTGTATAGTTCCATTACCGTGCAGCCCTAAAATTAACATTTTCAGCTCAGTAAGTTCAAAGAGAGAGCAAGTCCTTTTCTATATTGGTACCAAAGCGCAAAAATCTGTCTATAGTTGGCCTTTAAATTAAGTACATCCTCTTATAGTATACCATACATGTAATTATAGGATTCTAAAAGGGGTCGATTTAAACTGGGCCAAATCAGTGTACTGTCGAAAAAAGATGTAGGATGTATTTTGTGAAGCAGAACATGAAACAAAATCGAGTCGCAGTGCAGGGGAGTCTGAAACCCCTGGTTGCTTTATTGTCCTCTACACCGCTGGTTAGAGTTAAGGGGATATTCTCTTGTTTGACAAGTTTCTGTCTGCACACAACAGCGCTGTGCATCAGTCAACACCGCCCTCTGAGCAGGGTCACCACGCTACATCAGCTCCTACTTATCTCCGCTTCCACTGACATGCTCTGTTGTCGCCTTTCTGTGGGTTTCAGTGGACAGCCTCAATGCCCCTGCAGTGGACAACTTCAGTTTGTTTCTTTCATCTTATACAAGGAAGGAATTTATCACATTTCAGCGCATTGTCGACCGTCACAGGCTTTAGCACAGTGAGGAAACAATATAAGAGCGTACAGCGATAACAGGGGTATACAGGAGTGAATGGAGAAAGTGAGTAACAATGGAAGTAAGGAAAGAGAGAAAGGAAAGAACAGACTCCAGAGTACGCAAAAGAGTTTACAGATATAGATGTGGTTGTAAGCATCAGCTCTCAGTATTAACCCATAAAGACCCAGTGCTACTTTTGTGTCAGTTCCCAAATAAGTTTTTCTCTCTATTTAACCATTCTTAAGAGATTTATCACAATTTATTATATTATTCTCTGTTTTTTTTTTTTTTTTATTAAATTGAGGTATTTTCCTGTATTTAATTCAGTGATCATGTAGATGTTCATAAAAACTGAGAGTAAGGTTGATGGTTATTATATCAGAAACAGAAAACTGAAGATGAAGTAATTATTTTAGTAAAATGTGTCAGTAGCTGGGTTTCCATTACAGTTTTTCACAAAATAAAAGCGATATTTCAAGAATTTCAACAAAGTGTAATTGCCACTTGTAGGTGTTTCCATTGAAGTGCGTTTGGCTTCTGATGTGTGATTCTAGTAATGTCCCGTCTACCTGTCTCACGATATGTTGTAGTTCTCGCGGGGTGGGGGTGGGGGGGGGCGTGTGTAACTCACAATTTCACTACCTGATCGCCCAAATGCAAAGTCCTTATTTAAAGCAGCTGCCACGCATAATGGATTACTGGGAGAGAATTGTACAGAATTCACTGACAACTTGTGGATCCAGAATTTCTGAATGACCCGGCAACATTTAATGAACTGTTATGTTATTGAATTTCTCGTGGCAAAAGACTTATGCTTGTGACTAGTGAAAATGTGCAAAATGTGTTTCCATTACACTTTTGTGCAATACTTCTATATGAAAACACGTCAAAAACTGTCTCATGAGAGCATAAAAACGCTTGCAATCTTTGACAGTTTTTGCGACATTTCTGTGTTTCCATTACCAGTTTTCTATCGCACTATTTACATTTTGCTCATTTCTGAGGGTAATGGAAACCCAGTTATTAACTGAACATTTAACAAGTGTGTCCATCCACTGTCATTGGTCTAACTCTAGGTTTTACTGGTGAATCAGTGTTGGAAAAAGACGACAAATTGCTTTTTACACCAATTATTTACATGTATTGATAGGATTGACATGTATCAGCGGGTATTACACATTTACTTCAGTAGATGGTTTTGGTTACCAGTGGCTGTTTGAGTCTTTAGGGGTAAAAAAAAAAATCATTTTCTACACATGAACATGAAGTTCAGTAAGTTCACTGCACAACAGTAGAAGTTAAATGAAAAATCGGATCAGAATTGACAGCTGTTAAAGAGTAATTTCCCCCAAAGACCCTCATTTCTACTTCATGCTAGAGTCATGCGGAGTGTAATATTTCTTTTTTTTTTTATTGTCAGCCATAAAATCTGTGTGAGTGAGAGTACATCAGTGTGTGCATGTGTGTTTTTCCCTCTGCCATTCGCATTAGCTGGAGTTGAATGGAACTGAGTCGAATCCCTGGACGGGCCTGAGGAAACCCCTCTCTGTCCGCTACTGGACGGCCTGGATGCAATTAAAGTCCAATATTAGAGAGAGAGAGGGAGAGAGAGAGAGAGGGAGAGCGAGGCAGTGTCAGACCTGCCCAATGTAACCAGGCTGTGGCTGCAGTGGCCAGATGTGATCCAGCTCCAACCGCTCTGGCTCCGGCACAAACCACTAGCCTATTCATGGGGATTGGATGCCACAGTTTCAGGGTGTTCCTGGTGCTATGAGGTATCACAGGGACCACATGGCCCCTCAAGGTAAAGGTTAACCTGGTGGGTTCAGCGTACCCAAATACACATAGATGAGGCTATACTGGGATTAACACACTGTATGTTGTGAAGAAATGGTGGGTGATGTTTAAAACCTCTGTAAATATGAAGGTTGGGTATTAAACCTTGTTACATGTTGGTATAAAGCCTATAAATATATCATCACTTTCCTCAAAAAAAAAAAAAAAAAATTTTTTTGGACAAAAACTAAATACAAGGGTTACAGTATATTTTAGGATTTTTGTGTTTGTTTTGATTTTACATTTTTAGGTATATAGCCTATAAATAAATAAGTAAATAAACAAAATACAGGGTGGGGAAGCAAAATTTACAATATTTTGAGGCAGGGATTGAAAGACAGTGTATGACCAATTAGTTTATTGAAAGTCATGAGAATTTATTTGCCACAAGAAAATGTACATAATAGAAAATGTTTTTATTCTATGTGTCCTCCTTCTTTCTCAATAACTGCCCTCACACACTTCCTGAAACTTGCGCAAGTGTTCCTCAAATATTCGGGTGACAACTTCTCCCATTCTTCTTTAATAGTATCTTCCAGACTTTCTCGTAATAGTTTTGCTCATAGTCATTCTCTTCTTTCCATTATAAACAGTCTTTATGGACACTCCAACTATTTTTGAAATCTCCTTTGGTGTGACGAGTGCATTCAGCAAATCACACACTCTTTGACGTTTGCTTTCCTGATTACTCATATGGGCAAAAGTTTCTGAAAAGGTATGGATAATAGTGTTAGGTATGATTATGACATCAATATATGTTTGGTTTCAAAACAACTGACGTAGTGCCTGCTGAGAAAAAACAACTAAATGTTCATTGTAAATTTTGCTTCCCCACCCTGTAAGTAAGAAATAAATAAAATAAATAAGGTCCTTCCTATTGTTTTTGACAAAATTCACTTTTTTGCCTAAATCAACAAATACTCAATTTCTGGTTAAGGTTTTTTTTTGTTTTGATTGAAAAATCTGAAAAAATGACTTCTGCATTTATTTTAGGAAGGTGATGTTATTGTTCAGATTTTTGGCCAAATTGTGATATCTTCATTCATTCATTGTCTGAACTTTATCCTCACTAGGGTCACGGGGGTCGCTGGAGTCTATCCCAGATACTTATGGGTGAAAGCGAGGTACACCCTGGACATGTCACCAGTTCATCTCAGGGCTGACATACAGACAAACACTCTCACATTCCCACCTATGGGTTATTTAGATTAACCAATTCACCTATCAGTGCATGTGTTTGGATGGTGGGAGGAAGCCAGAGTACCCGGAGAGAACCCACGCAGACCTGTGGAGAACATGCAAACTCCACACAGAAAGGTCCCACCCCCAACTGTGATTGTGATGTCTGTGTAACTTTACTCTCCTAACACCGCTGCTTCATTTTTTTATCATTGGATATGGCCTGAAAAAAATATGACTTAGTCGATTATGCTATGAAGCTAATGTTATGTATTGCACATAGCATCAAAAAGTACAGTTAGATTAGTGTTGTAATGTGTGTTTTTGTGCTCAACTTCATACATCTGCTCAAAGAAGTCAAAGCAGGTTTATAGTAAGCAGGCCCGGTACAGCCCAAATATTCAGAATGACATGAGCTGAAAACTTGCAGCTGCTTGGACCGTGCTGATGTTCCGAAACCCTAACGGTTCACAACAATAAAACTCAACTGTCAGCTTCAGGCCTTTTCACTGCAGCATCTTACAATATGGATGAGGATAGTGATAACGAGTTACATACTACAGCTGCTTTTGATGAAATGGCAAAAATGAGAGGATCAAGAATTGTTCCAGTCTATTCCCGGAGCAACTCTGTCTTTAGAAAGTCTTGGTGTCACCTCTAATAAAGAGAGAAAACACAAAACTATCAAGGCAGTATTTTACCAGTGGGGTAGTTGATAGTAAGGCTGCACGTCATGGTAACAGATGAGTTACAGCCCATAAATATAAAAAAATAAACAAAACATAAACAGTACTTTCTGCCACTGACAACTGGATATACCAAGTTACAGGGTATGAACTGGGTTGGGACAGAATATCACTAAAATCTTATAACATCTATATATTTTTGTCATTTTTTTAACCCTTTCATGCATAGTGGTCACTCCAGTGGACAGCTATTCTACAGCTGTTCTCTTGTATATTCATGGATTTTTTTTTTAATTTTTTTTTTTACACATATCTTTATTAAAGTTTTAAGACACTACATATCTTTTCTGGCATGAATTGGTAACATTATGTAGCATAAACACCCAGAATCACAAGCCTTCCCCATAGTTTTCACACAATTTATCAGTAAATACATGTTTCTGTGCGTCAAAAATTAAACATGTGGTGTCCAGCCAGCTGGGTGGACATTTTTGCAACTTCATGAAAAATACGCTCATAAGAATTTTTTTTTTTTTTTTTTTTACATTTATTTTTCAGAGGAAAATTTTCAATCGCATTGTTTTTTTCATGCCTAAAGAGGAATAAAAACACTCAGAAAAAGAATTTGATTAAGGTTCTCATAATTTGTGCATGAAAGGGTTAATGTGCAAACGAGTATGCAACAAAACATTTGCAAAACAAAAAAAAAGAAGAGCCTCTTAGAACATTTGAGTCTAGGTTGTTTTTTTTTTTTGGCTCCAATTTGTATTTGTTTTTTTGGGAGTCTCAATTGATTTTCTACTGCTTAATGTCACTCTTGTGTCTGTGGTAAAAGAGGTAAACAGGTCTGTTACATGACATGAACCATCTTTCTCAATGAGAAATCCGTCTGGAATGTCGAGGCTTGAATCCAAATATGAAGGCGGGACTAACAGGCACAGAGTAAACCAATCACAGATAAGACAAATGTGACTCTTTTGTCAGACAAACTTAAGAATACTGGGTGTAATCTGTAATTCAATCCTTATTTTTGAATCAAGTAAACAATCGACAACAGTTGTAAAGAGATTTACGGACTTGGAACAAACTTTGACTCACGACAAAAAGAAGTATGACGCATTCCCAAACACCCGCCCCCCAGACTTGTGACTGGTTCAGTATAAAATAGATTGTGCATATTTCACAGTGACTGACCCAATTCCAGACTGTTTTCTCAGTATTTAAAACACTGAGAAAACCGGATGGCTGGCCAGGCTAACATGGACCATACTAGGGTCATTTTCATATGAAACTCTAATCTGAGCACCTCATTTCATCCTGGCTGGTCCGTCTGTCTCCTAGTGTGACACGTTCACTCTTCTCCATGTTCAAGGGTGTAAAATGAAGAAAATGCATGATATAAGACAATAGATGCTAGAGCTGAACTATTAACTGAATGGTAATTGTAACACCAGTCATACAATTGCAAACAGGCTAAATGAATGTTGTGACCATAGACTGTGTATAATTAGTGGACAGAGGAACCATGACATCACCCACTGGTTTCCAAACTGCGGTTTTGAAGCCAGTAGTTTGTGTCACAGTGTTGGATTATTGGGGTTGAAAGTGACCATATATGGATAATGAGTGAGCTAATGCAAAGCACGACTTTACTTATTCAGTAAAATGGTAAACTGCAAAAAGCACTTGTAAAAAAAAAAAAAAAAAAAAAAAAATTAAAAGAAACTCCAAAAGTGCAACAGGTGAACAGGTGACTGAATTGTCGAACAGACCTGTCAATCAAACCTCCTCCTGCAGACATCAAATCATTTTATTTGCCCTGAAATCTTTTTAACCCATAAAGACCCAAATATCCACCAGTGACTAAAATCATTTACTGATATAAAAAAGTAAATCACTGTTGATCCATTATTAATCCTATCAATACATGTAAAAATTGGTGAAAAATACAGTTTGTAATCTTTTCATGGTCATCAGATATGACCCATTTGGACATTCAAAGGCTACGTAGTTACCATGGAAACGAGGTCGTCTTCTACAACATTGATTCACCGGTAAAACCCATGGAGTTGGATCAATGACAGTGGATGGAGACACTTGTTTTTATGTTCAGTTGGACACACTTGTTTTTATGTTCAGTTGAGATAGAGAGATAGATAGATAGATAGATAGATAGATAGATAGATAGATAGATAGATAGATAGATAGATAGATAGATAGATAGATAGATAGATAGATAGATAGATAGATAGATAGATAGATAGATAGATAGATAGATAGATAGATAGATAGATAGATAGATAGATAGATAGATAGATAGATAGATACAAATAAAATAGACAATTTTATCTCATTTCTTTGTACAAATTTATTTTTATAACAAGTTTTTTTTTTAGGATATTGATTTTTTTTTAATACAAGTTTACTTTTATTATGGGGTACTTTTATTTTTCAGACATTTCTTTTTAAATAAATAATTTCTTTTTTTCTTATAGCGGATGATTTTTTTGGCCTGTTGCCCTTCTGGGCCAACATAGTTTTTAGTACAATAACCTTTAAATGTAATCTCAGCATGATGATTAACGTAAATTAAATATCAGAAAATACCCGATTTTCACTGAAAAAAAAAAGCAAAATAGAGAGGATAATATCATGATAAATGGGTATAAACGTCTTAAGGAAGGTTAAATCTAGCCAGACTTAACCGAGCAAAGCCCCAAATGAGCTAAATAGTCAAATTTTGTGGTAGATATTATTGAAATGTTGGAGAAAAAAGAAGTAATGTATTTTTCCTTTGCTTTTTTTATTTGTATATGCATTGTTGTATGTATTGTAACCCTCACTTTTTCCTCTCATCTGTCAAACATGGTATGTGCCTATTTTCCTTGGTTTTGACTTTAGTCCTGAATGAGATGGCGGTCTGTGTTCTTTGTGTTTTTGGTGTGTAGGTGTTTTAAAACTTTTCAATAAAAAGTAAATCACAAAAATAAAGAAAGGTTAAATCTAGAGAAAAATCATTTGGGAACTGTCACAAAAGTAGCACTGGGTCTTTATGGGTTAACAGAGCAATAATTTAAAAGGTTGACAACTAGATCCATTTTAAAACCAATGAGACCAGAGTGAGTCTGGGAGAAAAAAATGATTGCATTAGTATGTTTAGAGAAAATTTCAATGTAAGGACTTTTGGGTAACCCTAGTGGCCATCAGTGGTATTACAGCTTTAAGATACATTCATGGATGGATGGATCATTTCTTTTTCCTTTTTCAGTCATGTTCACAGAGACTTCGAAGGTTCTGTGTCTACTTTATTTAATGCTGAACTCCAACACACTGTTTTCTATTAAAGGGATATGTTGTGATCCGCTGTAGGAAATGAGGTGGTTTTGTTCGTCTGAAAAATAACCCTCCCCTCATCTGAGGTAGATTAAGGTCTTTGTTAGAGGCACACAGGGCATCAAGTCCGGTAGAAAATAAATAAATACCAATAATTGCCACTTTCACATGTCATATCAAAGGATCAGATTAAGACGAGCCTTGACCCAAAGTGGTTTACATCGTTTCATTACACGGACGCAGGGGGTGGGTGAGGTGATTACAGTCTGCTTCACATTACCGGGAAGCCAAAAACACCCAAGTTCACCATTAGAAGCAGCTTAACTAAAGGATCAACACACTTAGCTACTGTGGCAACACACGTAAATCAGATTGTGTCCCTGCAGCCTCAAAACAGATTCATTATTCTCAACAAAGGGTCATTTAAAAGTACACATATTCCCCTGTAAACAAGAACCTTATGTCTTACACTGAAAAACCATAAGTCCTGTTTGGGGCAAAGATTTTCATAAGTTTGTTGGTATTTCAGGCTTGTTATGTAAAGCGATCACCTGCTATGTAGGGTCTGAAATACCTTTCCTAGTTACATATCACTGTACTGCAAATTTATTGCTTTTATTTGGTTTTTATTGCATATCTAGGTGATTCAGAACAGCTTTCTTTCAATAAAATAGTCAAATTCATTCTGAAAAATTGTACAAAATGATACCCACATCCCATTTGTCAAACATATGGCCCACAGGATGAATATGCAAAGTGCACAAACTACACAGAAGTTGTGTTGATCATAAAGTTAGATACTGTATTTTTTGTTACTAAATGTTTTGTGCCTGTGTAGAACCACTGTTATCTGTAAATTGTAACGCACATGTGTAAATGATAAGCAGAAGCACAATACTGTTAAAATCGTATTTATTTTTCTTGATAAATTTAAGGTTTTTAAGGATACTTTGTGAATGTAAACATTTTCATACTTTTTTTGTACTAAAATAAAGACAAACATTTGGATTTGTCATTATTCATAACTTATTGTTATTATTTTACCGGTCCTGGAGTTTGACACCGCTGCATTAGAAGACACAGACAGAAGAACTTAACACTGGTAGGCAATGGTGGACGAAAGAATTCCAATTTGGGGTTTTCTAATCTTTAATCTTACAATTTAAGCTTTTTCTTTCATTAAAATGTGATTTAATTTGATATATTGCACCTTTTTATAGGAAATATTACTAAGAGGCAACTTATAAAAAGATTAAAACACATAACACTGATTTGCAGCTTTTTTAAGAAATATTACTACGAGGCAACTTACATTGATGATGACGACTGTTGAAACATTAAAACACATACACTAATTTATGACTGATGAAACATTAGGAATTTTGGATTTTCTAATGTCGAATTTTACAATTTAAGCATTTTCATTGATTAAAAGGTACTGATTTGCAGCCTTTTTAAGAAATATTACCACGAGGAAACTTACGCTGATGATAACAACTGGTGCATCATTAAAACACATAATAACACTAATATATGGTTGGTGAAACATTTGGAATTTTGGATTTTCAAATGTCAAATCTTACAATTTAAGCATTTTCTTTGATTAAAATGCAGTGATTTAATTTGATATATCACACCTTATTTTTGAAATATTACTACGAGGCAACGTGCTCTGATGATGACAACTGGTAAAAACAGTAAAAGACCTAATAACAGTAATATATGGCTGATGAAACACTAGAAATTTTGGACTGTCTAATGTCGAATCTTACAATTTAAGGATTTTCATTGATTGAAATATATTGATTTACAGCTTTTTTAGGAAATATTACCACAAGGCAACTTACGCTGATGACGACAGGTAAAAACATTAAAACACCTAATTACACTAATTTATGGCTGATGAAACATTTGGAATTTTGGATTTTCAAATGTCAAATCTTACAATTTAAGCATTTTCTTTGATTAAAATGCGGTGATTTAATTTAAAATATTGCACCTTTTTTAGTAAATATTACCACAAGGCAACTTATGCTGATGATGACGACTGGTGAAGCATTAAAACACATAATAACACTAATATATGTCTGATGAAACATCTTGAATTTTGGATTTTCTAATGTCGAATATTACAATTTAAGCATTTTCTTTTATTAAAATACAGTTATTTAATTTGACATATTGCACCTAATTTAGGAAATATTACCACAAGGGAGCTTACTCTGATGACGAGGACTGGTGAAGCATTCAAACACATACTAACACTGATAAACATACGAGACTATAAGGTAAAAGGGCATTGATACGGAAAGGACATCCAGTCACTGATCTGAGTATGTCAGATTGAGACAAAAATCCATTGTGTGATGTGTGAAAGAGGACCTAGAGGACCCTTTGTGGTATCCAAACCAACCTCAACTCCAAGAATTCCCATACAACACGTGAAAACTCACAAATGTCAGCATATGGAGAAATCAGGCCGCTAATCGTCCTTTGTCAGTCTGCGACATTCCTGATGTTCTCCCCTGGCAACAAGGACTTAGGGAAGCGCAGAGATTTAGTTTGACAGCCGTGTCACTGAGCTTAGTGCTCCTCAGGGCGGGGCTCACCGCCTCTAATGGAGGACCCCTATGGACTGTGTTTGGGTGAAGAGGGGGGGAGCGGGGATGAACTCATATTGCGACACAATGTAGTCCAGCCGAGGACTAAACATGGGCACTCTGCAGAACATCAAAACAAGGTAACAAATGTGATTAATGAGCCAGGCTTTCCATCCAGTCTGAGCTGATGGTGACAGCTGAAAAACAGATTTATAGGAAACGCTGGCGCATGAGGAAAAACACCACCAAACCGTCGCTTTAAACAATAGGCAAAGTCTTCAGATTCACGTTAATATATTTGCATCAGTTTCAGCTGTCAGTCAAGAATTCTGGAACAAATGAAGGAGCTGTGATTCCTAAAATGGTAAATGCAATGTTTTTGTTCACCTCTTGAATTAAAGCCGAAAGTTCACACTTCACTCACATCTTGACTGTTTCATTTCAGGTGTACAGAGGCAAATAAACAAAATGTTTGTTGCCATCCAAATACATGACGACCTGAATGTATCAAATTGATTGATTGCATTAATTAAATTATTTAGGTTATTTTATACATTTGATATTTTTAATCTTTAAATGAAAATGTTTTCATGTTTAATGAACAAGGTTCTAATAGTTTTGGATTTTTCATTATAGTTTAGTTTTATTTAGTTTGGACTTTTTTTTCTCTAATCCAGTTAGTTTTAATTAGTTTTTAGAGCAGGTTTGTTAGTTTTTATTAGTTTTCATTTTTTTCTAAATGGTTAGTTTTAGTTTAGTTTTGTCATCTTTTCTCTTCTTCTCCGTCGTATTCAAATAAATTCCAGACAGGACTCTGCTGCTTTCTCCCAACTTTAATTTCCATGTTTCCAGGTAGAGTGGGAACCAGAAGACGACTGGAAACCACAAGTGACGGACCGTCAAGTGTCGTATGGTGACAGCATAGAAATTGCTACAGTGAAATAAATCAATTTTGAATCAATCCGACATTGACAAAGACGAAAACGAAGGGAATTTGATTCATAATTTTTATCCGTTTTAGTTGGTTTTGTGAACACAATACAGTTTCAGTTAGTTATCGTTTTTTTTCTTTTAATTATAGTTTTTATTTATTTCAGTTAACGAAAATGTTTTTACAATTCTAGTTTTGGTCATTTCGTTAGTTTTCGTTAATGATAATAACCTTGATAATTAATACTGACATATACTGTATTAAAACTGAAAAATCCTTGAATGATTGTGATAAAAAAACATGCATGATCCTTCAAGCAGTTTCGTTGTCAGTTCATTAAATACTAAACAGCAGCAGATTTGACAAAAGTGCAAATGTCTGCAATAAAGTGCAGAAATACAGTCCTCAGCAGAAGTAATAAATATCACAGATTGTGAGTCTAAAATCGTCCACAATGCATTTTTGTAGTTTTGACAACTATCTCATTTGCCCAGTTAAAGATGCCAACATTTCCACTACAATTTGGAATAAATATAGCAATTCATATCTACTTCTTTATCATTTATTGGATGACTAAAATAAAATAGTTGATTGACGTGATTTACACCTGATGAATCCTGGTGTTGTCATCTTTAAACATGTCCATATCATCAGGGGAGAAGAAAAAACCCATTTATCTTAAAGCCTGATCATTCACCATGAATGACCATAATTTGCCCTCATTTTATGGACACAACCTGACCAACTGAAGCAACCCCAGATCACAACACTGCCCCCCAGGCATGGACTGACGGCACTAGGCATGATGGGTAATCACTGCATCCACCTCTCTCCTCACCCTGTTGCCCCCATCGCTTTAGAACAGGGTGAATCTGGACTTTTTCCATTAAAACACAGACCGATCTTGAAACTCTTTATCAAACTGATGCGTGTTAAAGAAACAAAAAGCGACTCACTGCATCAGTTAAAGAGCCTATTACAGCTGAAACATACACACTGCAGTTATTATGCAATAGAAGGCTCTTACATATTTGTTTAGTTTAATCCAGGGGCAAGACAGAAACATTTCTTAACATGTTAACATAATACTGAAAACTACTTAAAACATAAAACTTGAGTTGTTTTGCAAGATTAAGATACCTGCAGATGTTTAGACTTTGGGGGAGGCAGTTACAACTGAAACCAGCGGTGATGTGGTTAATTTCACCAAAAAAAAACACTCCTTTAACACGTAAAATCAGGAGAAAAAAGAGAATTAACCCATAAAGACCCAGTGCTACTTTTATGACCATTCCCAAATGATTTTTTTTCTCTATTTTTAACTTTTCTTAAGTGATTTATCACCATTTATTCTAATAATATGGTCAGTATTTTGCATTAAGTGAAAATCAGGTTTTTCTACATTTAATTAACTGATCATGATTGATGTCCATAAAAGCTCAAATTAAAGTCGAAGGTTTTTATATCAAAAACAGAGAAATTGAAGGAAAAAGCGACTTTTTCAGTAAAATCTATCATTAACTGAGCATGAAAACAAATGTTTCCATCCACTGTCATTGATTCAACTCCATGGGTTTTACTGGTGAATCGGTGTTGTTGAAGATGACAGTGTTTCCATGGTAACTACAGAGCCTCTAAATGTGCAAATGAGTCATATCTGATGACCATGACAAGATGATGAGCTGCATTTTACATCAATTATTTACATACATTGATAGGCTTAGTGGATCAACAGGTATTTAACTTTTTATATCTGTAAATGATTTTGGTCTCCAGTGGGTGTTTGGGTCTTTATGGGTTAAACCTTGGTGGTCTGGTCACTTTAGATGTTTGCTGAGATGTACAATAATGTGCAGTCCATGTGTTTAAAGTGAAATTTCAACCTTCCCACTTGTTTTATGACTAAATATGAAAAATATTTTGTCAGCATGTTTCCTCAAAGAGCTGAGCAGCTGTGCTGAAAATCCTACTTTATCAACATCTCAGCAAAAAAGATCAGCCGCGGTCTCTGATGCCACTTTTACGCAGTCTGTATTGTAATTGCCCATTTTCGGACTAAAGCGGTTTTGATCCTTTGATTAGAGACGGGGCCAGTTGGAAAGGTTCTAAAAATGAGAGCAGAGGTTCCTGACCCAAAATAGCCGAGTCTAACTGGAGCTCCACTCTGGCCAGCAGAGGGCTGTTTCATGTTATACTGCTGTCGGTTATTCCTGTCACTTCTCCGTGGGGTTCAGATAAACACTTCCATTCCACAATCCCAAAGACATAGTTAAGAGACCACGATTATAGCCTTGGGAGTGTCATATAAATATCTGCACTGGGAGGGAGGGAGGGAGGGGCTTCCTAACAACCACAGCTGTTCTGCCCCCCCGTTTCTATTTAGCATGTTTCCAGCGACGCTATCCTCCCGAGCCTGCTGACCTGTAAGGTGAACTGTTTCTGCACGTGCCCAGAGTTTCCCTCTAACTAAAAGTAGGTCTACTCAGACAGCCTGGCTCCCTGACTAGGCCTCAGCCACATCATTTTAGGAGGAAAAAGGTTATATTTATTCTTCTAACTGCATGTGACCCTTATGCACACTCTCTAGCATGACTACTCGTGTGTCTGTGTGTTTTCATGAGTCTGTATTGGACATCTATAGTTTGTGCGTTATATGCAAACAGTGACAATCAGAGTAAACATTACGCTTTGCTTTGGCACAAACGCAAAAAAAGGCAATTGTCCGAAACTACTGTCCTCACTGTATGTCCTTCTCGGGTGAATTTGTATCACATTTAAAAGTCTCCCTCTGAGAACACAGATCCACATTACATGCTGTAACGGGGGACAAATTGTAAGAAGAAATATGACCGAAACTCCAGCCAAAGTTTGCAGCTGCGGTTGCCAGGTCCTGAAAGGAAAAACAATGGGAAGCGGCCGAGCAGTGAATGTGGTCGGCGGCAAACAGGCCGCCTCTGTCCTTTAATGTGGCTTCTAGCTGTCTCATTGGCCGCCAGCTCCTTGCTGATTTACACCACAGCAGTAATTCACAACCCAAACAAACCCCAGACAACTAATTATGTCAGGTTGATTCTGTCAGCTTATCGTGGAAGCAAAACAGAAAGGAAAATGTCGACCGCAAAGTCCGACATCGCTAGACGCACAATGTGATCATGGAGTCCTGGTGCTGTCTGTTGTGGCATGCATGTGGATCTACTGTATTACAGTGAATAACCCTGGGGAGACTGAATTGTATACTTTATGAGGGGTGGAAAAGGGAGGTCTGCAGAATAATTCATATCCCTACTTTTTGAGAAGGAATGCGCAATTCTGAATCGGCATAGATGCATATATTTGTGCACAAATCACCAACAGTCACGGAATAAACCATTAGAGTAGGCTGTGTGGATTCTTTCTCTGGTGAAAATATTTGAAAATAATGGGGGACGAGGTCTGTTATTTTAAGACAGTCGTAAATACAGCAACAATGATTTGTAGCCCTGGCTTTGTAGGACATAAAGAAGCATTGGACTGAGGGCGGCTATGCATGTGTGCATGACACCGAATACAACCCAGAGGTGGTTACTTTTAATGTTACTTTTCACTCATGTTACTGAAGTAAAAAAATATATATGTAATAATCATGAATAAAGATTAAGTGAATAAAGACTGATTCCTTTTTTAACTCAAGCAGAAAACTCCACAATAACTATCATGTATCCAAAAATACCTTTGAAACATAAACATCATTTTCATTCAAATGTGACAACCTATCATTACTAAAGTCTAGACATTTTGCAAATTTGAGGCTTTAAATTGATATTGTAACCACAATATTCCATTTGAATATTTTTAGTCAAGTCAAAAAAAGCATTAATTTCTTTAAAATGATCCGTCACGTCCAAAACATCATTTAGCTATGATGGTTTTTAGGTGAAATTAACTCCATTTAGAAATTGTTTGCTAAAAATGAAAAAAAGTATTAACCTTTTGAGACCCAGTAATGCATTTTCGTCCTCCATAGTGGACAAGAGTTTCAATGCTTTACTCACTCAAAAAAAAAAAAAAAAAAACTAAACTAAAAACACCGTCTTTAAAAAAAAAAAAAAAATAGATAATGTATCTAAAACACTGTTGCATTATGGTGTTTCCAATCAAGGCAATTATTTCATGTAAAAAAGCCAAAATACACTTTCCTGGGTCTCAGGAGGTTAAACTAATACAAAAACTCTTGCTAACCTTTGTTTATGTTACATATTAGTTTGACATTATACTAAGGTTCCAGTTCTTTCCTGTACATCTTAAATTAAATATCTTAAATTCTGCAAACATGTGACTCCAGCTCCTCCCTCTCCATTCGTTCTCAGACTGATTTGCATGTGGTTGCTGTTGACTTTCAGCCTGACTCCCTGGATCCTCATGTCTGGCTCCGTGTCCTCCCAGCATCAGTTTGGTCCTTGTTCAGTCTCTCTCTTCTGTTCTAAAGGCTGTTTTTACTGCATACTTTCCCTGTACACTCCTGGCCCTGAGGTTTACAAGTTTCCCAGCCTTTATGGCACCACTAAGGCATTTTTGGGAGCGTCCTAATTTATTCGTCTTAAAATGGTCTAAATGATGAGTGTAAAAGGCATTAGGGAAGAGTTTGGAGTAAATCACTGTGTTTATCAAATAAAAATACTGCACATGTTCAGTGGAATTTTAGGACTGACTGATCCACACAAAAGGTCATATGACCATATTTGGAAGTAGAATCATGATATATCTAATTTTCTCACCTCTTGTAAAAATGTAGGCGAGTGACAACCACATAAGGGTACTGTTTATGCTGTGTGTGGTGGCTTCTCTGACTAGAATCTCTGCATTTTTGCATCATTGTGGACTGACTTTATGACAGTACTGACTATATCCAGATGAAGTAGACGCTCGTTGATATTATCCTTCACATACAACTGCAGCGTTTCCATTAATCACCTGGATCGTGGCCTAATTTGTCCCTCCGGAGTTTTATGGCTCAAAAGCTTTGTTACACTTCAAGATAACGCTAAAGTGAGGGTGTCAAACATACAGACCGCAGGCCAAAACCGGTCCGCCAAAGGGGCCATTCTGGCCGAGGGGATGAATTTATGAAATGTAAATATTACATTGAAGATATTCACCATCGAGGGTGCCGAAATCAGTTTAGTTTAGGGGCCACAGACAGCTCAGTTGGATCTCAAGTGGGTCAGACCAGTAAAATATTATCATAATAACTCAGTGGTTCCCAACCTCTTTTGGCTTGTGACCTCACTTTAACATCCCAAATTTGCAACCCCAAACATTCAAAACGGAGAAATTTTTTTGCTAAAATTAATATGGTTTTGATCATGTATGGTTTGCTATACTATGTTGCAAATAAATGTTAATTTTAGATGACATTTAGGCTATATAATGTATAAAATGCACCTTTTTGGTGTCTGCTTCCCAGTTTTTCTTGGAGATGTCTTAGTGGGACCAGGCAGACGAAGAAATCTTTCTATTCTCTGTTCTGTCTGGTTTTCTGAATGTGCAGGATGAAGCGACCACATGATCAGGTCAATCAAGATATGCCCTCTCATATTATATCCTGCATTTTATTTGAACTTGATTTTTATTGGAAAAGTGTGCGGTGTTTAAATTATAATGAAATGTATATTGAATCATTTTTAAAAATCTTATTAGTAATTTTGTTTTTATTTTTATGAATTATTAAAAATTTCAGCTGACCCCACGGTGGAAAAACAATACGGTGGAAAAACAATGTAGTAACCTATAAATGACAACTTTGTTTTAGTGTAAAAATAAATAAATAAATTCAAATGATCCTTTCTCATAAAAGGGAATAACATGAACAACCATGTACAACCTGAAATATCTTAAGATAAATAAGTGCAATTTTAACAATATTCTACCTGTTACTAAATGTTTTATGTGTTTGTAGTTCCAAAGTGCTCTGTAAATGATAATCCAAGGCATAATACTGTTAAAATTGTGCTTATTTTTCTGAAGAAATGTCAAGTTGTTCATGTTATTCATATTTTTTTAAAGGATAGCTGGTAGATGTATGTTTATGAGTTGATACATATGTGCACTTATGTTCAAGTTATTGTATTTGTTACTTTTTCTGTGATTAATGACCATTGATGGGTGCATATGTAATTGGCTCATTGCTTTTATTGTTTTTTTTTTTAGCTCTTTTTTTACTTCAAAGTTTAAGAGAAATAAACAAATAAAATTAAATGAATGTGATTTTCCTTTTTTCACATTAAAACAAAGAAAAGCTTGGAGTTGACATTATTTAAAAGTTACTATGTTATTATTTTACTGGTACTTGGGATAATACTGGGCTGTATGTGGCCCCTGCACTAAAAATGAGTTTGACACCTCTGCTCTAAGTCAGTGTATCAGTGGCTTTATGGACACACTTCTGTTAATTCGTCATCGTTACATCTTCAAAAGCTCAAAATAACATATTGCACAAACTCTGCAAGCTAATGCAGACTATAAACCCAAATACTTTAGTGCAACACAGATGCCAAAGTGTAAAATCACAAGCCTAGTGACCCGTGCTAGTGACAATTACGTCCCAAACCTATAGATTAGTGCAACACTCTGTAAAATACCATAATTAATAGGAAAGTTTTGACAGCACAGTTATTTAGCTTTTGTAAGTAAAGGTTAACTCACTTTGTTATCCCCATCCTCTGCATTTTACTCATTCTAATACACATAGCACCTAGCATTACTGTTAGAGCTTAGCATCGGCACTTTGCACATTAGGAGCAGCTGCCATTGAAGTACCACAGTGTACCATGTAATGACATATTCTCTACATTCCCTTTGGAAAGTAGATCGTGTGACAATGATCACTATCTAAAATCATGATATCACCCAGATTTACGGAAAGTACACGCAACTTATCACTCCAAATTAAATCAGAAGCACAGATCCAGCACTTTGGTTTACTGATAGAGCGCAAAAGGCATCTAATATGATGCAGATCTGAAAAAGGATGGGAACAGGCAGACGTTCAGCCTCTTACAGGAACTTTACTCCCCCGGGGGTTAAAATAAAGGAAAAAAAAAAAAAAAAAAAAAGACTTTTCTCCTTTGTTTGCACTGAAAGCAGAACAAAAACCAGTGTTCCAAGGTGACTTCTTATTGTAAAGTCAGTGAAAATTTGTGATATAAAACCATAAAGATGTATGTCAACACAGTAAAGCCATGGGATTAAAGACAAATAATCACTCACTATGATGACAGAAAGAGAGGAAGAACTACAAATCAGGATTATAACTCAAAGTGACAAGGAATGCGATGAGAACAAATATGGTCACTTTTTTTTGTAAGGCTCCTCGAGAGACATTTCATTGAATCGCTCCAGTGTTTCTGTCTGATGTGTATTCAGAGCATATTCTGACACATGGGTTTTGTTAAATCACAAACGTATGCAAAATGAATATGAACCAAAACAGCATTCCTCAAATATTTTCACCGGCCTTAACAATCTACAGTTTGTTTCTCGGATAAACACTGAACTTTAAACATGCGAGTGGGCCAAAACAGAAGTTTTAACGGGACATATTAATTGTAAGGATGTTTAATAAAACAAACGCAAACAGGAGAATTGTCCAGGGAAATCTATTTCATCTTTGTTTAAACTAAGGCAAACACAGGAGCAGGCACCGTAAACATTCCTTTAGAAACTTGAGAACGGCCCATGTTGGTTTTCTTGAAGTCCTAAACAACTGACACAAACACTATTTTTCAAAGTCGTGTGTTTAGACTGGAGACCTCGACTGTCTTCATAATCTCACAGACATTCAAAAGAGACGTGTGCAGTGTTTTGGTTTATTTTTGGTAGACGTCCATGCCATTGCTGAAAATAAACCGAGGCCTTTTGTTTGTGCACTGAGCCATCTTTTCATAGCTGCCTCGGTCCTGCTATGTGCTGAGCAAGCAGACGCAGCTGCAACGAATACATGAGAAAAAGGGAAAGGGGTTTGCAGTAATGTTTGAAGTAATGCATGCAAGGAAAGTATGAAATCTACAATGAAAATGCATAAGAATGTGCAATTGTAGAATTTTAAATATGTAAAAATCACACATTCTCGCCAAATTTGCAGGTCTGTGTTGATTTATCTCCTCTTAAAAATACAGTCGCACTCGTAAATTCCTGCTGGGACTAATTCGAGGAACTGACTACTGCTCGGTCAGGTCTGACTTTCATCGAAAATGCCTGCGTGCTTTCTACACAACTGCCCGTCCTGTTAAACGTCAAGGTTGGTTCAAAATGTGCTTCGCGTTCGGTCAGGCTGTAAATCTTTACACTAAAGACGTGGACAAGGTGTAAATCTTCCACTTGTCTTTGCCCTGCGGCCACCTCCGCTGAAAGGAGCCAAGTGTTTCAGTCACACCTGCTCACCTTCCCCAGCCTCCGAGCACCAAAGCATGCACGGGATGGGTGCCAAAGGAGGGGGCTCGGACCGCTCAGAGGAGGCCACTGACCTCGCATACCCCGAGGAGGCACGGCACGGCCTGCCGCTCTGAGCTCTGGTTGTGGTTTTCATTGTCACGTGCTTAGGAAGGATTCATGAGCGGCGGGGTTTAGGGCAGTGAGCGCTGGCACACTTCAGCCTGAAAGCCACACATCAGGCAGTTCGCAAAAGCTTAAATAAACACACTACATATCCTCAAGTAGCCATGTGAAGTGGATCTATAAATGCACTGCCGTGTGCCTGGGATGTCATTTATTCGGACTTTGCAGAGGAAGCGAAAATCTAGTTCCTTGTGTACTTACTCATTCTGGAAACCACTAACAATATCTCTTACAGTGCAGCTACAGAACAAGCAGTTTTAGCCACGGTGCATCGACTTTTGCTGACATGTAGAAATGTTCCAGTGTTGTGCAAGTTACCTCCAAACTGTAATACATTACAGATTACTCTTTACTGTTATTTAAAAGCAATTCCTTACAATATGTCTCAATTGCAATGAGTTACATGGCTCCTGTATTACTTTTGAGTTGCATCTTGTCATAAATGGCAGGTGCACAGTAGAATCCCCCCCACACACACACACACACACACACACACACACCTCCCAATATAAGAGATAGGAGAACCTCGGCCTAGGCAACTATGCTATAAGGCTAACAATATCTTATTTTTATTGTTGCAATAACGTGTATGTTGCATGTGCATGTTGCTGTTGATGTTTAAGGTCGAGCTAGTTTTTTGAGTGTTTGAGTGATGAACAAATCATTCTCCAAACTGCATTTATAGAAACTTGACTCATACATCTCAGCTTCTTCTTTCCATTTAAGACCAGCACTTTTGGGGTAGACTCGAGTGATCCCTTCATCAGTGGCAACAAATCTGGCTGAGATACCATGCGGCATCTCCGTTGTTTTCCAAGTCTTTATGAGATCTGCAGTGATGCCAGCGTCTAAGAGCAGCCGATCCACCAGCTCAACATTACACATGGGGTACACTGAGCAGCAGTGTGTTTAGTTTTTTTTGAGTGTTTTAATATGTATATTTTGTAGTGTTTTACATTGTTGTGCAAGTTACTTCCAAATTGTAATCCATTACAGATTGCTTGTTACTGTTATTTAAAAGTAATTCCTTACCTTACAGTATTACTGTCTCAGAACTGTAATATGTACCCCCCCAATACAAAAGGTAGGAAAATATAAATTTGCACCCTGAAGTACAGGTGGACAGTAAGTAACGCTACAGTCTACGATGTCCAAATCCCAAATTGCATTTTTTTCAACATTTTACATGTTCAAACAGGGGGCGCCACTCCAAGGATGCCGGTAGATAAATCTGCAATTGATAAAGAATTCTAACTAGTCATAGAATGTTTGCTTACCTTGCTGATCACAGGGATCATGCTAACTAGCTTCTGTAAAGCAGGGTTAGGGTTAGTAATGAGCATACGTCCATGTGGACAATGTACTGTCTTGTACCGTCGTCACCCATTCTTGCGGTCTTACGTTTTTTTTTCTTCTTCATTTGAGCAATTAAATTATGGGCGAAAAGTGTGTTGTAGCACAAGTGCTATTGAACATGTACCAAGTAAAATATTACTGAAAATTGAGTAGTAATGCCTTACACTATTGCATTAAAGCAAAAAGTAATCCGTTACTGTAATGCATTGCTTTTGTAACGGATTACTCCCAATCCTGCTCACTACTCCTTCCATCTTCACCCACTGTCTGAGCACAAACAGGAAATAGAACTTTCTTGCTGCATTTTTGATTCCTAAAGATCTCACAGTCTTGCTGTTTTGTTTTTGGGTTTTTTTAGCAAAAAAGATTTTGAGCAATTAAATTATGGGTGAAAACTGAGTTGTAATGCAAGTGCTACTGAACATGTACCGAGTAAAATATTACTGAACAGCCCCCACGGTGGAGTGTTTTGGGTCTTATCTTCAGACCCACTTTTATTCTCTGGCTTTTAAGTCCACATGACTTGTGTGATCCTCTGTCTTTTATTTATTTTATTACTTTTAACTATTTGATTTTATTGTTTTATTTATTGCATTGCTTTAGTTTTATGTACTTATTTATTGTTTTTAGTGTATTTTCTTGTATTTGTTTTATTGTTTTTATGATTCTATGTGCGGCACTTTGGAAATGTTGTTGCTGTTTAAAAGTGCTATATAAATAAAGTGGATTGGATTGAAAGTGGATTAGTAATGCCTTACACTACTGCGTTACAGCAAAAAGTAATCTGTTGCTGAAATGCATTACTTTTGTAATGTGAAACTCCCAACACTGAAGTATACAATATCCACATCTTCAAATTACACCTACAAAGCAGATCCGTATTCTCTTTATACTAAAACACTGTGTGCCGAGACACACAGACTGCAGAGGACTTAACTAATGCTAACCAGGCAACGTGAGCAGTAGGCAGAGTTCTGCTTTTCATTAGCACCAACTCACTGACTGGCAAGTGTAGTACGCTTAGACTTTCCAGATGCTCCTGTCCTTATGTGATCCTCGGTCGGTTCGACTCTGAGATCTCACCTCAGGCCTGGAAACTGAGACGAGGAAATGCACAGCGAGGGAGCCCAGTCAGACAGCCAAGCCTGCAGAGAGTGTGTGTGTCCAGGAAGCCGGACAGACTGAGACAGGGCTGTTCTGCAGAGGATACGCCACGTTAATGCCACATCTTTGCAGTTGGCGATCAGCAACACGGCCCAAACATACCGGACGTTCTCTTCCTTCCATGTGTTTATTTTCCTGTGTTTTTAACCCATAAATACCCAGTGCTACTTTTGTGGCAGTTACAAAAATGAATATTTCTCCATCTTTAACCTTTCTTAAGTGATTTATACCATTTATTATAATATTATCCTCAGTATTTTGCTTTATTTGTAAGTGAAAATCAGGTATTTTTCTATGTTTAATTTACTGATCATTTAGATTTACACCATTTATTATAATATTATCCTCAGTATTTTTGCTTTCTTTGCAAGTGAAAATCAGGTATTTTTCTATATTTAATTTACTGATCATTTAGATGTTCATAACAGCACAGATTACAGTTGAGGGTTATTATATTAGAAACCGAGACAACTGAAGAGAAAGTGAAAAAATTCATGGGAAGGAATGCTTCTCGGACCAAAAAAGTTTGTTCGAGGTGCTATTTGAAAAAAAGGGATTCATAAAGTAGATATCAAACTAGAAGAAAAATCCAAGGCACTCTCTTTAACCATTAAAATGCCTTCATCGGGAAGACAAGCCAACTTCCTGATGAAGGCTTGAAGCCGAAATGTGTAGAAGTGTTTTTCGGGTCTAGATATGACCGTGCCATGTTAATAAAGGCATTTTAATGTTTAAAGAGAATGCCTTGGATTTTTCTTCTAGTTTGATATGAAGAAAAAAAGAGACTTTTGCTGTAAAATCTATCATTAACTGAACATAAACCATGTGTGTCCATCCACTGTCATTGATCCAACTCTGGTGAATCAATGTTGTAGAAGATGACGGTGTTTCCATGTTCACTACGGCGATTTTGAACGTCCAAATGGGTCATATCTGATGACCATGAAAAGACGACAAACTGCATTTTACACCAATTATTTACATGTATTGATAGGATTAATGAATCAACAGGTATTAAACATTTTAGATTAGTAGATAATCTTGGTCACCAGTGACTGTTTGGGTCTTTATGGGTTAATAACCTGTGTTCTTAATGGGTTGTTATGCTGGAAAATATAAGAAAAAAACAGTTTAACAGGAGATCTCTACAGCACAACAGTTTCCACTTAGAACATTAACTTCTGTAATAAAACCCTGGGTCAAATCCAATAGCCATATAAACTATTACCGCCATGTATACATTCTTAGTATATTTTTTGCATCGGTATTAAATGATCTGTTACTTCAGTTAAAACAGGGATGTCAAACCTTCAGCTGGTGGGCCAAAACCGGCCTGTCAAAGGGTCTAATCTGACCTGTGGGATGAATTTGAAACATGAAAAAGTTACACTGGAGATATTAACAATCGAGGGTGTTGAAATCATTTGAATTCAGGGACCACATACAGCTCAACTGGATCTCAAGTGGGTCAGACCAGTAAAATACTATCATAATAAGCTATAAATAATGTCAACTTTAAGTGCAATTTTAACAATATTCTGCCTGTTACTAAATGTTTTGTGTATTTGCAGATCCACTGTGATCTGTAAATTGTAATGCACATGTATAAATGATAATCTGAGGCATAATATTGTTAAAATCGTGCTTATTTTTCTGAAGATATGTCAAGTTGTTCATGTTATTCACATTTATTAAAGGATAGTTGGTAGATGTAAACATTTTCACAATGTAATTTTACTTTACATTGCAATGGAGTTGACATTATTTAAAAGTTATGATGTTATTATTTTACTGGTACTTTAGATAACATTGGACTGTTTCAATGAAGGGTGTCAAAATTATTTTTGTTTCGGGGTTGTCATAATAATAACTCCAAACTTTTCTTTTGGTTTTCCTGTAAAAAGGTAAAATTACATGAAAATGTTTTCATTTAGACATTATCCTTTCAAAAGAATGTTTAGAACCTGAAAAAATCTGAACAACCTGAAATGTTTTAAGAAAAGTAAGTACAATTTTAATAATATTAGGCCTGTTAATAAATAGTTTATGAGTTTGTAGAGCCACTGTGATCTGTAAGTCATGATACTCTTACTGCACTAAACTAAGACTTATTTTTCTTCACAAATTTCAGGTTGTTCATGATTTTCACATTTTCTAAAGGATTGTTTGTAGATGTAAACATTTTCATACTGTAATCTTACTTTTTTCACTCTAGAATATAGAGAAAAGTTGGAGTTGTCATTATCTATAAGTTATTATCTCCGCCAGGAAGTATCGCTTTGCTTTGTGTTTGCGTGCGTGCATGCGTATTTGTTTGTTAGCAAGATAACTCAAAAAGTTATGGATTGATTTTCATGACATTTTCAGGAAATGTTGATACTGGCACAAGGAAGAAATGATTAAATTTTGGTGGTGATTGGTGGTGGGGGGGTGGGGGTGGGGGGCAGGGGAGTCCACGGGGGCCCACTGATCTGCCTTGGCGGAGGTCTGCGCTCTCCGAGTGCTTTTCTTGTTATTTTATTATGTTACTGATCTGGCCCCTTTTAAATCATATTGGACTGACCTAAAAAGAGTTTGACACCCCTTATCTAAGAGGTGGTGTTGTGAGAGCCAATGCTATAAAGATGATAACAGAAGAAAACTGAACACAACACCTGTCTCTTTAAAAAAGAAATGAAAATGAGGTACTGTGAAAACTGCTGGTTTAAAATGTGGGGTGACTGCATATTATAATCGCTTGACAATGCTCATCCCTAATGCCACAACATGAAAACTAACAATTTCACTTCATCCCAATTCAATTTCTGAATTTTTTCTGGTTGGAATTAGTCGGGATTGGGTGGTCTGGATGCGTGAATGCATCTCATCCCAGTGATCTGTACTGGAACTAGTTGCTCACATGTGGGTGAGGGGTGATTGATTTCAGTTTGAGTCATTCACCGCCTGTTGCTTAACATGCAAATCAAAAGCTTTTGACAACAATGAATGAGGACAAACATGAGAACATTCAAGCTTTTTTTCTTTTTAGGCCTGTAGAAGTTGATAAAAGGGTGAAGTTTTGTCTATTGAGATTAAAGAACAGATATGGCATCAGGCTAGCATACGTGTAAGTTGTAAATAAGGATTAGACATATTTTTAAGGAGATGAAAATGTAAATGATAAGGAGTAAGCTATCGCATTTTATTCAAGCAAGAAAATGACACTGAAGCATAGGTGATTATTACCCCGCCTCCCCGAAAGGGAGGCAAGGGGTATTGTTTTTGGTTCAGTTTGGTTGTTTCTTTGTTTGCAGGAATATTATTGGTTGAATTTATACCACATTTGGTTTATAGATTGCCAGTGACCCAGAATAGATCTCATTACATTTTGGGAAGGTGGGTAGGTCAAACTTTCAATTTTTTAGGAATTTCTTAAATCTTTTATTTTCCCCATTTACTTAAAATGGGCGAAATTTCAAATATCTATGGCAGCAAAACTAAAAAACAAAAAAAAGATGTGAATAACCTGAAAAAAATGAAATTTCCTAAGAAAATAAGTGCAATTTTAACAATATTATGCCTCAACTTATTTATACATGTGCATTACAGATCAGATCTACAAAGGCACTAAACCTTTAATAAGAGACATATTATTAAAATTGGACTTAATTTTCTTTAGACATTTTAGGTTGTTCATATTTGTTCAGGCTATTCACATATTATTGTTAAAGGATAGCTTGTTAATGTAAATATTTTCATAATTAAATGGGTTTTTTAACACTAAAACAGAGAGAAAATTTTTAAGTTTTCATTATTTATAGACATAATTTTTTTCACATTAAACAAGAAGAAAAGAGAGTCATTCTTCATAAGGTATTATGATATTATTTTACTAGAGATCACATTGGTCTGAATGTAGAACCAGAACCAAAACAAGTTCAACACTTCTGAATGTTAATGCCTGCTGTGTAATTTTTGCTCTTTTCAAATTCATCTCACAGGCCGGATTGGACCCTTAGGTGGCCAGTTTTGACCCGCGGGCCACATGTTTGACACCTGTGATACACGTACACTTCCAGTCACAAGTTTGGACACACCTGGTTTTTCTTTATTTTCATGACTATTTCCATCGTAGATTCTCACTGAAGGCATCAAAACTACAAATGAACACATATGGAATTATGTAGTTAAAAAAGTGTGACATAACTCAAAATATGTTTTAGATTTTTCAAAATAGTCACCCTTTGCTTTGATTAGTACTTTGCATATTTTTGGCATTCTCTTTGTGAGCTTCTTGAGGTAGTCACCTGAAATGTCTTGAAGGAGTTCTCAGTGATGCTGGGCACTTGTTGACCATCTGTGGTCCATCTCATGTCATTTAAATGAGAAGCTGTGTCCAAACTTTTCACTGGTAGTGTAGGCAAAAACAACTGCCCACATAACAAGGCAATACAACCACTACATCTAAAACCAATCCAATCAAGAAGTACAACTCTGGAAAGCAGTAGGAAACATAGTTTCCTACATAATAAATGAGCCTCTAAAATTTTTATGCTTCAGTTGAGATCCATGTTGAAAAAATATGAACTCGAAGCTCGTAAAAAGTAGATAATTAATCTTCGACATGAGCCTGATGTGCAATAGTAACACTGTAAATGCAGCTGACATTCGGACAAGATCTGGACCTGCTATTCATTTTTGAATCCAAATGAATAATAAATGGATGTGCCAGAGAGTGACAAATACTGGCTCAGGAACAAAACTTTTCACAGCTCTCTTTTTTAGTTTCGCCAAAGCGTCGAGATCACACTTGGTATTGAGGCCATACGGCCGATGCTGTGCACAGAAACATGCATTTTACTGTCAAACCTTTCCAATATTTAAGGTCTTGGCTGTAACTTTTATTACATCATGCTTCCTTCTTAGTTCTGCAGAAGGCCAGGACAAAATGAAATTATTAGCACAAAGATAAATGGAGCAGAAGGCATGCTCTACCATTAACCCATAAAGACCCAGTGCTACTTTTCTGACAGTTACAAAATGATTTTTTTTCTTCATATTTAACGTTTTTGAAAGGGGTCATATTTTGCTAAACCCCCTTTTATCAGTCTTTGGTTCATTTATTTGTGTATTTGGACCGTAATAGTTCAAAAAGTTTGAATTTGAACCCTCCAGGTGTTGCAAAGCTATCTTTATATTCATTTTGGCAAAAATGGATTTCTACAACCTGTTTTAATTCCGGGCGACACGGTGGTGCAGTGGTTAGCACTCGTGCCTCACAGCAAGAAGGTCCTGGGTTCAATTCCAACACCAGTTGATGGGGGGTGGGACCTTTCTGTGTGGAGTTTGCATGTTCTCCCCGTGTCTGCGTGGGTTCTCTCCGGGTACTCCGGCTTCCTCCCACAATCCAAAGACATGCACTGATAGGTTAATTGGTTAATCTAAATTGCCCATAGGTGTGAATGTGAGAGTGATTGTCTCTACATGTTAGCCCTGCAATGAACTGGCGAAATGTCAAGGGTGTACCCCGCCTTCGCCCCTACGTAGCTGGGATAGGCTCCAAGCGACCCCTGTGACCCTAGTGAGGATAAAGCGGGTTCAGAAAATGAATGTTTTAATTCCTTCTTAGTTTGTTACGTCTGTAACTAGTTACGTCAAAACATTTGCACATCTAAGGTCAAGACTCCAAATGAACATTTCTCTGAGTACGCCATAACTGTTCATCAGCAGCAGCGGTTATAGTCCATACTGAAAATATGTCCAAACTTCGAGCCAATTACCTAAAATGTTCAGTTGTTGGTTGAACGGGACAGAGCAGCACGGCCAACAACCAGGAGGGGGCAGGACATGAAGTGGCTCATTTGCATTTAAAGGGCCAGCACTCAAAATGACCTTTCCGGTGTCATCACACGGAAATAGGGTTGAAGATGGACCTGTGGAGTTGAATTAATGAAGAATTCAGACCCAAGAATAGCATTTACAGTTTATGTAGACCACAGGGAAATGTTTTAAAATGCACAATTCCATTTAAAAAAGCAAAATATCACTCCTTTAAATGATTTATCACCCTTTATGGTAATATTATCTTCTTTACTTTGTGTTTCTGCATTATTGTATTGATAATGTAGATGTTCATAAAAGTTGAGGGTTATTGTATCAAAAACAGAGAAAACTGAAGAAACTATGACTTTTTCAGCTAAATCTGTCATTAACTGAACATAAACCAAGTGTGTCCGTCCACTGTTGTTGATCAAACTCCATGGGTTTTACTGGTGAATCAATGTTGTAGAAGATGACGGTGTTTCCACAGTAACCACGGTGTCTCTGAATGTCCAAATGGATCATATCTGATGACCATGAAACGATGAAGAACTGTAGTTTGCACCAAGTACTGATAGAATTAGTGGATCAACAAGTATTAAACATTTTAGGTCAGTAGATGGTTTTGGTCAGCGGTGGATGTTTGGGTCTTTATCAGTTATTTATGGAAAGAATAAGGTCTATTCTATCAGCATGTTTTGAAATTTTTCCTATTGAGCGAACGCTTTAATTTTTATGAATATTTAAAATAAATCCGTTCAGAACGCTCACCACAGACACGTCAGGGGTTAAAGGGTTAAACTGGTTTTCCTCGTTTTGACTGCTGGGTCCACGACAGTATTTTAATATTCCTTATGTAATAACTGGAGGGCTTCTGTTTTTGTCAATCAAATCTAAATATTTAGTCAACTGGAAAAAGCGAGACGTTCACATTTGACCCGGTCCAAGCTTTCCTCGCGCTCAGACTTTCTTTCACCACAGCACGACATGGATGTTGTGGTGATCTACACTCCCGGGCTGCATTTAGAGCCTCACAAACCAACCAGCCATTATCACTGCATGTCTCCATGAAATCATATGCTGCTCAGATTCCTCGTGTGCCTCAAGGGGCGATTATACAATTTATTGCACGGCACATAATCCTGCGGGTCACAATTTCAACCCCAAATGGTTCAAACAAAAGTTCCCGGTGATTCACAACGGTCCCCAGTGTTGCGACTGCCAATGCCATAGACAAACTGTGTTCATATAAGACCACACGTACACAAACAGCCAGGGTTCCACTGAAATCTGCAGTGAGAGGCCAAATTCATACTGAAAACAGATGCATACTGATATCATCTTGAAAGCAATCACAGCATCGCACCATTAACAAGCAGGGCACAAGCTGCGCATTCTCATTTATAACAAAGGATAGTGATGTTATTCGGTAATTCGCACAATTAGCCAAACCACAGACTGATAAACACAATAGCATTTATGTCTGTGTGAAGCATTAAAACCGGCTGAAGTGTGAGATTACTGCCACCCACTGACAAACAGCGCTGTCACGACTGGTGTTGATTTGTGGTCATTTTATCAACATGATGACAGACTTCCACCACGACAGGGATTAGCTAAACTTGTAACACAACTGTTTATGATGGAAGATGAAGAGCTGCTGAAAACTGAATGTGGGTGAAGTGCAATAGTTTAACCTTTTATAGGGCACCCATGGAAATACTTTAAAGTTTATAATTTCAACCTTAGTGTGTTATGGGACATTGTCATCTACCTCCTCGTCGGTTGCCGCGGCAACAGTCTCCCTCCTCATGCAATAAAACAACTGTTATAAGGTCATAAACGGACAAAAATCACTTATATTCATTATTTGCAGCTTCAAAATGTCTATAAAATCTCTCTGCATCACTGTACAGTTTGGACCAGAAGTTTCACATATCATTTCTCAAATAAGCAAATCTTTTAGCTTAAGAACTTTATTTTATGGAACTGTTTACAAAATTTCAGTAACAGAAGTTCCAAGCCAACTGATTAATATAAAATGAAACCTAAAAAGGACTAAAATATGTAAATGCACAATTAACTTTAATAATATTAATAATAATAATAATAATAATAATAATAATAATAATAATAATAATAATAATAATAATAATAATATTTTTTCTTGCTTGTATAAGTGATATTTTAAGTCTTTGAATCTGTAGGGACTAATTATTCAACAGAACAAGAATATTGAAAAGTTATGTGCAATCCAATTATTTGTCAAATATGCTTTGCTATTAGCTGTATATTTTACTTCAGTTGTAATATGTATGTTAAATAAAAGTTTATTAAGTTTAGTTCCAGTAAAGTCTTTTATTTATGGGGCGGCTGTGGCTCAGGTGGTAGAGCAGGTCATCCAATAACCGAAGGGTTGGCAGTTCGAATCTTGCTCTGTCCTAGTCAGTCCGTTGTGTCCTTGGGCAAGACACTTCACCCTCCCTGCCTCCAGTGCCACCCACACTGGTGTATGAATGTTTGGTGGTGGTCGGAGGGGCTGTAGGCGCAAAATGGCAGCCACGCTTCTGTCAGTCTGCCCCAGGGCAACTGTGGCTACAGATGTAGTTTACCACCACCAGAGTGTGAATGTGAGAGCGAATGAATAATGGGTCAATAATGTAAAGCGCTTTGGGTGTCTAGAAAAGCGCTATATAAATCCAATCCATTATTATTATTATTATTATTATTATTATTATTATTATTATTATTATTATTATTATTATTACTCTGATACTGAACATAGGGACAAACTTCTGTACGTGTCACAACATATTTGTGTTCATAAAAACTCATCATTTAAAAATTTTTTTCCCCCCAACATTGCTCACAATTGTATGTTATCATAGCTAAATCCTATGTTTCATTTAGTATCAATTCCTTATGAAAAAACATGTTTTGTACATTTATGTAAAGTGAAAATAAATGTTCATTTTGAGTCCCCATGTCACACCATCAGTAATATCAATATTTTTACCCCAAAATGTTATTTTTGTACACTGCAACATGTGTCATGTGAAAGTACTTACTGGCAATTATTCATACATGTATTAAACATGGAGATAAGTTACTTAGTTTTCAACACAGCTTTTTGAACATAAAATATGTTCCTGTGTCACCGTTTGATCTGGCCTGTAAAGAATATGATGCATTGCGTAGATTAAACCAAAACACCAATAGAGTTCAAGTGAATTCAGCCCTAAACGTCTACAGCAGTAAAATCAGTTAGAAATATCATACATAAACAGTAAAAGTATGACCATTTTACTGCTGATAGATCTTGCTTTGATCAGATACGTCTTTCATATTACAAAAACATGCAGTCAGAGTCTTACATAAAGCCAGCTATTTGGAGCATACTCATTTATTATTCTTGCAGTCAAAACTATGAAAACTCTATGATTTGGTAATTTTTTACACAGCTCAACTTCTTTATAAAGTCAATAAAAATCAACTACCAGCCAACATACAAAAACTATTTGCCCATAGAGAAGAGGGCTATAACCTGAGGGGATGTAGGAATTTCAAAGTCACAGCAGTCAGTACCACTAGGAAAAGTTTTGGAATGGGTTGGGGGTAGACGTCAAGCAGTGTCCAAACATTCAAAAATAAAAAAAATAAAAAAAAAAAATGCACAAAGAAATGTTTTTTTCACAATATCTGGCTCAAAGAAGGGTGTGATCATTATTTGGATTGTCAGGTTGTTCTGTTGTATGGTGTGTGTATATAAACATGGGGGTCCAGATGTGTGTTGGTGAACAGCTGTAGAGATAAATTGGTGTGTGTGTATACGTGACTGTATGTGTACAGGGTGGGGAAGCAAAATTTACAATATTTTGAGGCAGGGATTGAAAGACAGTGTATGACCAATTAGTTTATTGAAAGTCATGAGAATTTATTTGCCACAAGAAAATGTACATAATAGAAAATGTTTTTATTCTATGTGTCCTCCTTCTTTCTCAATAACTGCCTTCACACACTTCCTGAAACTTGCGCAAGTGTTCCTCAAATATTCGGGTGACAACTTCTCCCATTCTTCTTTAATAGTATCTTCCAGACTTTCTCGTAATAGTTTTGCTCATAGTCATCCTCTTCTTTCTAGGTCTGTAACGGTACACAAAATTTTCGGTTCGGTACGTTTTCGGTTTTCAAAGCCACGGTTCGGTTTTTTTCGGTTCGGTACAGGAAGAAAGAAAACCCCTCAAAATATCTTTAATACGTTTGAATTTTTGAACATTTTTCCCCCAATTTTTGGACACAATAGAATATAGAAAAACAGGAATAATATAATTCTGCTACTATAAATCAAATAGAAAATAAAATAAATTATTAATATTACTAAATGTATTTTAAACATTAGTATTACACTTTTCCCTGACAGGTAGTTTTGAACAAACAACAAAAATCTAATCACAGTTCTGTCAGTTCACATTCTGCATAAAAATATCAACAAAAAAATTCTGCATGTAGTGCAACATTAACAGGAGGGTAAACTGGTATTCTGTTTTAACAAACTGAAGAGCAACACTGACAACAAACTGAACCAAATTATTTATTTTAGGACAGCTAACAAACTGTTTACAACACTTTGTGTACTCGTGTGTGTGCGCGTGTGCGCACACGCAAGGTGCGATTTGTCTGGGGGATGGTTTGTTTGTTTGGTTGTTTTTTTGTTTTTGTTTTTTTTTTTGGTCGGAGCCGGGGGCGCGTGTGGGGGGGGGGGGGGGGGGCGGTCCGGTCCATAACTAACGTAACTAACGCTGGCGTGAAACGAAAGTGAAACTTTATTTTTATATACTTTCAACGTCCAACTCCGAGTTCTATTCCTCTGGTATACAGCGTGCGTGAGAGAGAGACAGACAGTTAGTGTGTTTTAGAACTACCGTAGCTCCCAGGGGCCACACAGCGTTCGTCTTATCTCCGTCTCTTTCCTCGTTGTTGTCTTTCACCGGGACCTGAAGTGATCCCAAACTGGACTGTACTGATGGTGGAGGGTCTCCAATCTCTTCCTTCCAGGTTCTCATCATATTTTTTTTTATTTATTTTTTTTTTTTACCTTATATCAGCTGCTATTTCATATTTAGGGTCAATGTATGCGTCCTTAAATATGTCCGTGTGAAACTTGCGTGTATTTAACGTTCCGCATCAAACAATGTCTTTTGTTCCTTTTTCTTTTTCTCAACAGACTGTGCCGTTTCGGTACAGCTGTGTACCGAACCGAACAGGTGTGTACCGAAACGGTTCGGTTCGGTACGTGTACCGTTACAGGCCTACTTCTTTCCTTTATAAACAGTCTTTATGGACACTCCAACTATTTTTGAAATCTCCTTTGGTGTGACGAGTGCATTCAGCAAATCACACACTCTTTGACATTTGCTTTCCTGATTACTCATATGGGCAAAAGTTTCTGAAAAGGTATGGATAATAGTGTTAGGTATGATTATGACATCAATATATGTTTGGTTTCAAAACAACTGACGTAGTGCCTGCTGAGAAAAAACAACTAAATGTTCATTGTAAATTTTGCTTCCCCACCCTGTATGTGTGTACAGGTTTGGAGGGGTGTGTTTATGGATCATCATAATCTTATGTTGCACATCAAGTGATTAAGCACTAAGTCTGAGGACTGGAATCGGGGGGTAGGACTGGATAAGCAGTGGCTTCTTACTACTCCCTTTCAAGCACAACAGTTCTTTTTTTCTATTATTTGATTTTTCATTTGTGCATTGTTTATTTATTTATTTTTTCTTCCAAATGTTTAGTATTATGTCTGTCTCTGAAATAAACTAAGAGAACTGATATTATGTTCATGAGTTAAATTCCTCAAATATCTTCCTAACGTACATGGGTATTGAAAATTCGATGCTCTCATTTGTAACTCTTAACCCACCCAAGCCAAAGACGTCCCCGCTGCTGATTAAACATGCTAACCAACACTTTGATGGTATGTGGAGTTACTGCGAGGGGTGGCGAATAACAGGGCTCTAAGTCTATATGGGTCTATGTGAGGTTTGAATGTGGCTGAAGAAATGTAGAGCAGCATCAGAGGGCTGCCTACCGCTCTGTCAGCCAAACCACAGCTGGCCAGATTACAAGAGTCTGGATTAGAGGCCAAGAGATGAGGTCTGGATGTGGATCCCATTGATGTGCAGGAACCCAAACACTCGCACAGGCCACACGTTATTAAAGCATCAATGTCACCATCGAGACATGCGAGCGCTCCAAAGGGCCAAAGCACACATATTGTGTTAAGTTACAAACCAAATCTTAAAGTCAAACTGCATTACTCTGTGGATCCAACGGCACGTCCTCGAGGGATGTGAACGGTAGGATTTTAAACAGGTGGGTTTTTGCATTTCCTTCCCTCCTCATGAGCCACAAGGCCAGAAAATGAGGTCATGGAAGCTTAGCCAATAGGATCTACATCAATGTGAACCATACAATAAGAAGCACATTTTATCATTGGATTTGGCAGACTATTGTTTTCAGGGAGATAATAGCTTCTCGTAAAAACCAACCAGTATAAACAGGAGAATGAGAACAATCTGCAGAGCACGCCGAGTCTCTAGCCACTACTGGCAAAGCATGAAAACAGCATGACGCAAACAAAAATGAGATATTGTCTTCTGCATCTTGAGCCCAACAAAGTCACTTCATCAAAACGATATCCATTATTTAAGAACAGACGGATGAAATCTGCCACTGGACTAATTGTTTCCAGGCAAAACTATATTTTACACACCTATTAAGTGCAGAAAACAAAAGATTAAAATATTAGTTCACACACTTTAAATCAAACTGTCTTAAATATTCTGCGTGTGACATTTACTGACACCTAGTGGTGAAGTTGCATATTGCAGCCAACTGAAAAACCCTCTCATTCTTAATTATGGTGGTTACAACAAAAAAAAGGTTAGAGAAAAAAAGGGTTAGAGATAAAGTCGTACTGGAAAGAAGAAAAATATTGAGTACGATGGGTGATGAGTGAATGTATTCGTCTCATTCGCATATTGGGACGTCAAAGGGGGCGGCCATATTGGATTACGTAACTTTTAGTAAAATTTAACATGGAACATATTTACAGGGAAGTTTTCTTTGTGTTTTTCTTTTTTTTGTCATCCTTAAAATAAATGAACTTAAATATTAGCAGAAAGTAAAATACATCACATTTTAGCATCTTTTTAGCTAAAGCAATAGAGCAGCCAAATCTGTCCTTATCAATCAAAACTAAAACTAAATAAACTTTACTTACTTATTAACCAGCTCTGGACCACACCTTTCAAAAAAAAAAAAAAGGATTTTCTTCTTCACTTTGAACAGGAACTGGGGTTTGGATTGAAGGGGAACATGTCCGCCATCTATTGATGGGAGGAGATAACATGATTTGGTAACTATCTGCAGCTATGGTCTGTTTCATTTAGTTATGTCACTTGTTGCAATATTGCGACTTTGGTGCTTAAAAGGTTAACGTAGAAAAAACATTGTAAAGCAGTATGAGAAGAGCAACAGCAGTGCAAACAAGTTCTGAGAAGAACATCAAGCTGTTATTTCACTCACCACATGAGTTATAATTAGGCTATTTTTCCAATTTTTAACCAAAAATAAAATAACTGCCAACAGAAGAAGTTCAGGAAAGACACTGCACTGAAATGAACGCAAATCCAAGACCAAATAGATCACAACCACATCTAAGCACAACATTCAGTCTAAGCAGAAAACTTGTGAAAAGCACTTCCAATAGTGGCAGACAGGAGGATTAACCAGTGTACCAAAAGTTAAACAAAATACCACAATGACCATGACTTTCAATGCAACATAAATCAACAATATAGAAGAATTTTACAGAGCCTAGAGCATACAACTCAACTACAAAACGCAGAACACAAATGATTCAACAGCAGCAAAAAGCAGAGGTTTGTTCTTACCTTTAAGAGGAGATCTGTGGTGCTGCAGCAGGGTGTTTGTTAAAGACTACATTCTACTATTGCTCCGAGCACAGTGGAAAATGTATCATCCAAGTGCTTTTTTTACAGTAATCCTCCCAGAACAATGTGGCTAATGGGCTTGTTTCACTGCAAATATTTAGGCTTATAAAAGCAGACGTGCACAGGTGTTACTGATAACGCAGACCCCCAGGACACTCCTCCACTGAACCAGAATCCACCGTCCCAAGGCCTGAAACTGACACACCTGATGATGATTCCAATCACCTGTGTTTTCTGTTTTAACAAGTCCAAATGTCTGCTGTGAAAAGGCCTGGGATACACCGATAAGAACCGTTTCCTTTACTAAGTTTATACTTCTATTGTACTACATGTCTAATAAAATGTTATGCACAGAAATGTACTAATGAGTAAATACAGTATATTCTTAAAGCAGGTGAAATAAGAATAATAAAAGTGAAGTATTTCATTTTAATGCTGGTTTAATCCTTTCATGCACAGTGGTCACTACAGTGGACAGTTATTCTCCAGCTGTTCTCTTATATATTCAAGGGTTTTGTTGGTTTAGTTCCATATCAGCCGACACAGTGGCTGTTTACGCACCATCCCATACACTGATATTCAGACCGTTACTGTCACTTCGCTGTTCTTCATAAAGCTGATCTGCATTAACATGTTTGAGTGTAAATCACCTGTTATTTGTTAGACACAAAGGTTTTTTGTTTTTTTTGCATGTTATTTCCATGACATGAGTAATAACTAGGACTCGAAGATGTTAAAATGTAAGAAAACATCAGATTTGCAGCATTAAAAATGTTTTTATTTCATTGTTTTCAGATCATTTTCTTACGGAACAGGATTAGGGCCACTGGACTTTAATCTCAGAATTCTGACTTTTTTCTCAGAATTCTGACCTTAAACTCAGAATTTTGATGTTAATCTCAGAATTCTAACTTTTTTCTTCGAATTCTGACTTTTTTCTCAGAATTCTGACTTTAAACTCAGAATTCTAACTTTTTTCCTCCAAATTCTGACTTCTTTCTCAGAATTCTGACTTTAATCTCAGAATTCTGACTTTTTTTTTCTCATAATAATAAGAAGAAATACATATTGGACCTTAGTTTGTTCCTCTTCTATACTTTCTGATATTGGGTTTCAAACACGTTTCTTTACTTTATGTTTATGTTTATGCATTTGGCAGACGCTTTTTTCCAAAGCGACTTACAGGGGAAAACCAATTAAATCACTCAATCAATCAAATTTTATTTATATAGCGCCAGATCACAAAAAAGTTATCTCTTGACATTTTATATATAGAGTTGGTCAAAACCAGACTCTAAGTCAATTTACAGAAACCCAACAGAATCCTCCAGGAGCAAACACTTGTGACTGGTGACAGTGGCGAGGAAAAACTTCCCTTTAACAGGCAGAAACCTCGAGCAGACCCAGACTCCTGGAGAATGGCCGTCTGCCTTGACCAGTTGGGGTTAAAGAGAGAGAGTAGAGAAGGAGAAAAAGAGAGAGCGATAGAGATAGAGACTGGGGGAGAGGGGGAGAAGGGGGGAGTAGGGGGAGACACATGGAGGCGGTTGAGGATAAGTGAGTGGTGATGAGGGCAGGGAAGAGGCCGGACCACCGCAGCAGGTCCAGAGATAATCGTGAAAGAATCTGTGGTTATCCTGGGAAAAACCTTATTAGAATATTTAAAATGGAATGTTTGAAAGTGCTAGGATAGGAGGTGCTCTCGGAAGAGCTGGGTCTTCAGGAGCTTCTTGAAGATAGGCAGGGATGACTCTGTTCTTGTAGCACTTGGTAGAGCGTTCCACCAACGTGGAACGACCCATGAAAAGAGCCTGGATTGTCTTGTACAAGGTCTTTATCACTCCTGTAACGTCTTCCAGAGGACAGGGGTGAAAAGGGTCCATGCTGTGGGTGAGTAATGTCTCTGGTGGAGTTATGGGCCCTTCTGTGTAGGCCTGTTTTCATCATATTCTACAGGTGCTTATGGTGCTGAGCCTGGAACACCGAACTCCAAACTCTTTAGATATCAAGTAATACTGCACAGCCAACGTCCACTAAAGCAGGGGTGTCAAACATAAGGCCCACGGCCCAAAACTGGCCCACCAAATGGTCCATTTCAGCCCGTGGGAAGAATTTGAGAAGTGCATTAATTACACTGAAAATATTACCAGTTGTGATACCCGAGCAGTCAAGGCGCGTTTCAAAAGGAGCATAAACCCAGGATGGTAGTAAAAAAAAATCAATTCTCTTTATTTTCTTCAGCATGTCAAGATAACACAACCTTCACTGACCACCTCCAACACTAAAATAACCCCTATATATACAAAAAGGCACTGTGCATGTGACTCAACTAAACCATTTTTCCACAAGGGAAACACAATTTACCTATCCTATCAAACAACAGTTTTTTTTTCCTAATTTTAAAAACACCACAAACTCATAAAATACATTATCTACAAAGATTAAGACAAATCAAATATACAAACACCACTATACAAACACATATATACATATTTACATTCATCCCGCCACCAGAACACCCCTCCTTCAACCACCCCATGTGCGCTCCCCTCCCGGAACCTTTAAATAGCGTCCAAGCCCCCCGGGGATTCCTTTGGCCGGACGCACCGGAAACGGAAGCCCACATGCAGGTAATTTGGCGTCTACTATTCCCTACTATATTCTAAAAAAAAGTATCAATATATTAACTTATAGCAATTTACTGTTGTTATTCACCTTTAATGATTCACCATGCACATACTTTGTAATACACAGGCCCCTACGCACGCCCGGCAAAAGAGGACCGCCGCACACAAGGCTCACCCTCCCTCGCTGGACCTGCTCCACCTCCGAATCACCCTCCAAACAATACAATAACCAATAAAACCTATTTAACCGGAATGTGCGTCTATTTCTTCATACTTGCTTACATAAGTTATACAATATACTAATATCATTAATATCCGACATAACGGTGACCGGACGTAACGGCGACCCACCGTTACACCAGTCAAGGGTGTTCATGGGCCGCATACAACTCAGTGTGACATCAAGTAAAATAATAGCATGATAACCTATAAATAATGACAAAAAGACCCAAACATCCACCTTTAACCTAAACCATCTACTGATCTAAACTGTTTAATACCTGTTGATCCACTCATCCTATCAGTACATGCAAATAATTGGTGTAAAATACAGCTTGTCGTCTTTTCATGGTCATCAGATATGACCCATTTGGACGTTCAGAGGCTCTGTAGTTACTGTGGAAACACCGTCATCTTCTAGCATTGATTCACTAGTAAAACCTATGGCGTTTTGGATGGACACAGTTGGTTTAAGTTCAGTTAATGATAGATTTTACTGAAAAAGTCACTTTTTCTTCGGTTTTCAGTTTCTGATTTAATAATCCTAAACTTTAATCTGAGCTTTTATCAACATCTACATGACCAGTGCATTAAAATTACAAAAATACCGGATTTGCACTATATGTATGTACAATATGTAAGGTTAAATATAGGGAAAAAATTTATTTGGAAAGTGCCAGAAAAGTAACACTGGGTCCTTATGGGTTAATGCAAAAAAGTAAGATTATTTTTATGCAAATTTTTACATTTACAAACTGTCCTGTCACAATAAAATGCAAATAACCTGAGCAAATATGAACATGATATGTCTTAAGAAAATATGTGCAAATAATATAATGTTAATAAATGTTTTGTGCGTTTGTAGACCCACTGTGGTCTATAAATTCTGAGACATAATATTAGTGAAATGGCACTTAGATATTTCAGGCTGTACATGGCTGAGGCATGAGGTTATTCACATTTTTTATAGTGTAAATTAACTTTAACACTAAAACAAAGAGAAAAAAGTGGATTATTATTCAAAGGTTATTATTTTACTGGTCCACTTGAGATCACATTGGGCTGAATGAGGCCCCTGAACTAAAACGAGTTTGACACCGCCACACTAAAGCAACACCTTATCTTGCTCAAAGGCATTTCTTGAAATCCAGACCTTGACAGTATTCGTAAAGCTGTGGTTGGACAATCAGATCCATATAACCCTGATGTGGCCGTGACATCAAATCCACCCTGTTTATACCGCACTTCAATAAGCTGCCATTTCCTTCTGTTTCCTGGGTCACTTCAGTCCTCATAGCAGCAGGTTTCAGTGAACGGCGAGTGATTCTGAGCAGATGCTGTCTTCACCTTTCTACTCCAAGAAACTGACAGAGTAAATTAATTCATTTTTCGACAGCTGGCTGGAACCTAACTGCCCTTTCAACAGCAATTCAGTTTGCACTTGACCAAGAATGCAATTTCAGGTCGACCAAAGCTGAGATATTGCATTTTGGGTCCTGACTGACACAGCTGTGTGGTGACAGAGAGAAAAATGGATTGGAATATATCAACACGCAGGTGTCAAACGATGAAGTGCATTTTAAACATACGTTAGGGGTTTGATTTGTCGTAAAAAATACTTTTATCTCTTGAGCTGTTAGCATTGAATAACACAGTGACATTTATATTAAATGATAAAGACATTAATGGAAATGAGATGAAATTGAGGAGAGAAGGCCTTAATTATGTTATCATATTTGGTTCCTCGTCCAAAAGTGGCAAAAAATATATATATATTCAAGAAGTATATATCGGCTAAAATTTACTTAGGGGGTCAAATGAGTGGCCATTTTTGCCAAAAAAAAAAAAAAAAAAAAGTTGTAAGAAATACATAGAACTGTGTTGAAATAATGCTAATTTGTGCACAGACTACTGATATTATTTGACAGTGGAAGCTATATTTTCAGAAATATTGGATTTTGAATAGCACGTATATGTGAAAACTTTTGCTGGTGGACGGACGTGACATTACCCATGATGATCTGGTCAGTACCAGTACTTTATTAGTAATAAACTTATATACTTACTATTGCTAATTCTCCTCTTATTCATAAATGTTAGTATTGTGGATTTAAAACAATAACAACCGACACAAAAACACAAAATGTGGCAGTGGACGGATGTGACATGGTTGTTACAGATCCCATCATACTGATGCTCAGCAGCCATGTCACCGTTTCCACAAATGATCCCTGTGCAAAAACTAGTATCAGAATTATTTATTGTATAGTTTATCATCATACTAAAGAGGAAATAACAATATAGAATTGTTATTTCTTTATAAAAATGCTTATTATTAGAAAACTGTTGATTTAAAAAGTGACGTGTGACATTCTTAATGCATGTACTGGTGTAACATAAGCAGGATGGATCAGCACCATACTCCATATTGCAACCTGTAAAAATAAAACATGTGATATGTAGGATATAATCTTGTAAGATTAATTTCTTCAGTGTAATTTTTGCATTTCACAAATTCATCCTAGGGGCCAGATCAGACCCTTTAGCAGGCCAGATTTGGCCCCTGGGCCGCATGTTTGACATCTGTGCTCCGGACCATCATTATGAACATAGTCAGTTCAGATCTCTATAATCCCATATAGTGGCGTCTTTGGTGCTACTTCTGAGATCTTCATTTTGAACAGTCGAATGGTAATTTCAGTCATTTTTAAACATTTGAAAGTAGAAATATGTAACTGCAACACCTTAAATATCAAACTGTTTACAGTCAGTTTTATTGATTTTTGATGCTAAGACACAAGGAACTAAACAAAAAGTCTAATAGCGCTGTATTGTCCCTAAACTCCTTGTTTGTTGTGTTTCCATGCACGTTGAAATTCCTGACCCATCATTATGGTCAGCTGGAGTCACAGACCTTAATTAGGTGCTGCCAAGCCGAGGTCTGTCCACACAAGCCATACACTCAGCGGAGAACTGTGACTTCATAACCACATGTATGAATACAGTCGGCAAAAAGAAAACATCAACAAGGCTTCGACATAGCTCCTAATTGTTTACAGGGAATTCCCAAAAGCTAGTGATTGGTCATCGTGCAGTTTAGAAACTCAGCTTTGGACACTGGGATGTGACTCACACTGACCGCTGGTGTATGTTTGTGCCACGTGATTTTAATCCTATCCTTTAATATAACACTTATACTCAACATCACATTTATACGACTGTACACACAGGCTTAAACCACAAGAAGTTGAACTAATACCCTGTAATGTAACTGTCAGGCTTCAAGTTTTAGTATTGTGGCAGTCAAATAAGGGGGGTGGGGGTGGACACATTTTACAAAAACATACTGTTTAAGCTCCAGTTTCCATTGGTGTAAGATACAAAACAAGGAAAAGAGATTTTATGGAAAATAAACATAACCAAGAGGAAGAAATATTTATTTAATTCATGTGCTCTTTCTCTTTCCAGTTTTTTCTTGCATTGCAGTAATGCATTTAAACACTATACTATAGTTCCTTCACTGCATTTGGAGTTGTCCAAAATCAGTATGTTCATATTTGACCTTCATTTAACTGGGAAATTACACTGAAATCCAAAATATCATTCTTTCAAATCAGACAATGATAGCAGCTGCTCCTTTAGCTTAAGAATTTATGAACTTGCATGCTATATAGTAGCCTATGCAGAAAAATTCCCCACAACACTGAAAACAGAAAAAACAAAACGACAAGGAAAATAGTGTAAAAAAAAACCCAAAACAAAACAAAAAAAAAACTTAAACTGTCCATTTTTATAGTGAGTCAGTCTCAATAACTATTCTGTGTTTTGACCCCTATTTCACAGGTGGTGGGGGATCTACTGAGCATGCCCAGATGTCTATGGAAAATGCAAGGTCTTTTCTCTCAGCAAGTTTTGAAAATTTTCCTATTGAGTAAACAGTTGAATTTTTAGGAATATTTAAAATAAATCATTTTTTCATAACACTCACCACAGACACATCAGGGGCTAAAGGGTTAAGGTAACTTAAGTTTATGACTTAACTTGTCATTGCTGCTTTACCTTCATCCATACGTCCGGTCTTGTTCACTGTGTTCCTGCAGAAATACTGGTTTGTCCAAGCATTTGAACTGTTTTTTTTGTGGTGGATGGACAGAATATTTCAAAGAAACACAAGAAATGAGAAATATCGGTGAGCGTAAGAGATGAAGAATGATGCAGAGGAAACCTGGAGATTTACCCATTATTACTTGATGAATAAAGTTGCATGTACTGTTGTCAGTGTTGTCTAACCCAATCATAAAAGATGCAACAATGACTAAGGCTACGTTCAGACAGCAGGTCTTAAAGCACAAGTCTGTTTTTTTGGTGAATTCCCTTTTTTTGTGTGCTTGGTCATTTTACACATTAAATGCAACTTCTGTCAGTTTTGAGTATGAACTGAATTTGACCCTGAAGTGACCCACAGGTCCTGACGTAATAGGTGACCATGAAGGTACGCACTGTGTTTACGAAAGTACGTATATTTTTCCCCACTGCTTCTCCTCCTGGGATGCAGAATTGTGACATTTGTCGCATTTCAATGACGTAAAGGTCGAATAAATGTGACCTGGCTGTTCAGACTGAAGTCGCGTTGCAAAATATCAGACGCGTATCGGATTTAGGACCAAATATGAAAGTGGCCTGGGTCGGATTTGTGCTGTTCAAACTGTCTTTAATAGATTTGATACAGGTGACATATGGGCAAAAAAATCAGATTTGGGCCACATTTACCTGCAGTCTGAACACTTTACCTGAATCAACGTGTATAACCTCCAGGAATATGGATCTGGAGTTAGCTGCCAACTCAAGGCTGAAAAAGCAGAACTTGACTGTCAGTTTTTCTGCCTTCATCATGTTAGACTGTCTATATGTCTGCCTCTGCTGATCCACATTCTGTCATCATTTTGCTCCCACAAATTAAACTCCCTATATCACTCATGGTTGGTATTTTTCTCTCTCTTTAAAATACTCAGTCTTTTCTTTGGTCAGAGAATTTCCCATCTGGGCAAACCAAAGCTTTCCAAAATAGAAGCGTAAATGTAGCGGCGCACCACCCAAAACCAGCAGTCGGCCATTGGTCTCCATGTCTTTCCTTATATTCTGGAGATGTTTTACCCCCAGGCATCATGTGGCCCTTAATGAGAGGGCAACGGCATGTCGAGCACTGTGGCTTTTCCTGACACGGTGCATGTGTTTAACCATCAGATAACAAAATGGCTAAATAATTTGTGGGTGACACACCGCAACACATACAGTAGAGAGAAGATGGCAAATGAATCAGCTCTTCAGAACATGCACTTATTTAATCTGAAACTTTTATAAGATGGTTGGATTATGTAGAAAAAAGTTGTATGTAATAGATAGATAGATAGATAGATAGATAGATAGATAGATAGATAGATAGATAGATAGATAGATAGATAGATAGATAGATAGATAGATAGATAGATAGATAGATAGATAGATAGATAGATAGATAGATAGATAGATAGATAGATAGATAGATAGATAGATAGATTTTCAAGTTTGGAGTTCGAAGAATGACTGAAAATTCAAATATTTTTTCACTTACCCATTATAGTCCTTATAAAAAGCATTCACCCTCTTGGATGTTTTCCTCTTTTGTGGCTTTCAAAATAGAATCATAGTTTATAAAACTGGACTTTTTCTCAAAACTAATGTCGTGAAGATGTCCTGTTCTAGTTATAATCACACATGTGCTATTTGTTATTCTATTTTTTTAATTGAACTCCAGAGGATGTTCAGTGACTTGATTTTGTTTTGTTTGTTTGAGTCCATCCCATGCCTTATGCTTTTAAATAACCTTTTAACCTTTTCTCTGATCTGCCTGGACTGTTCTTTTGTCTTTATGGTGTAATGGTGGCCATGGATACTGATTAAACAGTTATTGATCATTCCAAACACAGGCGTACTGATACTGTGATCACTTCAGATGCATTCACTGGACTCAGGTGAATCACCATTTCACTAGTTCTTTCTTTCTTTCTTTCTAAATTCTTGTCAGAAAAGCCAAATGATATTGATCTTCACAATTCCGTTTAAAAAAAAAAGGGGGAAAACTTTTAAGGGCGTGAATAGGTTTTATAGGCACTGTAAATTTATCACCAACAATTTTAATATTTAATAAAGAAGAGTTGTTAAACCTTCTCTTTTCTTCTCCTTCTTCTGACTGTAAACTGAATATCTTTTGGGTTGTGGCTCAAACAGGACATCTGATGTCATCAACATCTCAGACTTTGGGAAACAGATGGCATTTTTGACCATTTTCTCTCATGTTATAGTTCAAACAACTTATCAGTTAATGTAGAAAATAATCAGAAAATGAATCAACCCAAAACTGTCACCCAAAGTGTTTTATGTTTCGCTTTGTTTGCCTCTCAAAATAATTAAAAAGTCTTAAAGTTATTACATTTAGATTAATTCATATTAAATTTAAGAAAAACAATAAGTAAATATTAGGGCTGTCAAAATCAACTCATTAATGCAGATTAATCCATCATCATGATTAATCTGATTAAAAATTTTAATGCAACTGACCCATCTGCAGCAAAGTATGACTCTGAATGTCTCTGACAACACATTTTGGGCAGTTTGTCCAGTAGAGTTACTGTTGCGCATCAATAAATGGGCAGTTGATCCGGTAGTGACAGGCAGCAGAACCAACCCATAAAGATGGAAGATGCTAAACAGCACGTTGGCCCTCTGGGTGGAAATATGAGGACAAAAAACCCAAGACGGAACAGTCGACTTAGATAAAGTATTATGCACATTCTGCAGGAAGGAGTTTTCTTTTCACTGAAGCACTTCCAGCTTCAAATACTATATTAACACGAAGCATACGTTAGTCGGGGATTCTACTAGCACTTCGGCTAATGCACTGCCCAGCTTGGACGTTAAGTGTATATATATTCCCTTCTTTCTTCAGTCTGTTTGCTCATGCAAAATGCAACGCAATTAATAAAGACTAAAAATTACTGATATTTAATCATGATTAATCAAAATTAATCCACAGCAACCCTGTGATTAATCCAATTAAATATTTTAATCATTTGACAGCACTAGTGAATATATAAAATTCCTGAAACCATAAAAAAATATTCTATGCAAACAGTTTTGATCAGATTTTCCGCATACTTCTCTCAGTGACATAAGATCCCACAAAAATGCACACTGTTTTCATTTTTAAGGCAGTCAAAGCAGAAGTGAATCTGGGACATCATCTCCACAAAGACCTTGACTCAAATATCATGATTTGATCACAAATGAACGCTGGTTCTGCAGTAACAGATGTGGTTTCACTGGTTTACAGCATCATAACTTAGAACATCTCTGTCTCTGGCTGCAAATGACCATGAATTCCCCCCTTATTAACCTCTGTTCCAAGTCTCTCAAAGACAAGAGCTTATTGACACAGACGTTGCACTGAGGTCTGCTCCCCTGGACTGCTTCAAAGATTCCTGAAATTATACTGAACGTCGCAGCTCTTACAGGGATGGAAGGTAAAGTTTGTGTCTGAACATAAGAGACGAAATGACAAACTTCTTTTCGCAAGAACAGCTTGAGGTAATCTGACACGCCCCCCCACAAAAACAAACAAAAAAAAAACACCCTTAACACTATTCTTTTGGTACTTCTCTGCTTGAATATTTCTATTTTTTTGCTACAAACTATAAAATGTTTTAGTTAATATTAGCCAACATCTTATTCATTGTGTTCTTCCCTTGATTTTATTAGAAAAGATCTGTCAATTTATTATTAAAAGATCAGTATAAAATGATACAGTAATAAAATGATACAGACATGGTACATACTTGGCTGCATCTGTGCAACTCTGTGTTGTAATGTTGTTTATTGTTTATTCCAGTGTGCAATGTTTGTTTTCTTGCTGTTGATAATTTAGATCTCTCATTGCTGCATATTAGTATTATTGTTATATGAATATTATTATCACTTACATACTTATATTACTACTATTACTGTCATCACTTTATGATAACTTTTATTCTGTGATTATTAAACTACATACATACATATACATATTGTGCATACTATAATACTTCCAATGTGCAATTGCAATTTTTCACTACTGGTTTTCATAATTATTATATTGCTATTTTCTTGTAGTATTTCTTGTGTGTATATTCGGTGTTGTGCTGCGATTGGAACCTCAATTTCCTGCCCAAAGGATCAATAAAGTTCTATCTAATCTAATCTAATTTTACACAATACGCAATTATCTGAGAATCCATTGGTGCAATTTTGCTGGATCTGTGATCTCTGCCATATATGAACACGATTGGATGTTCATGAAGATATGTCACACATATGGGTGATATCATGTACTGTAGCGAGGAAAAGGATGTGAATCCTATGAAACACCTTAGTTTTCAACATTAATTGGTTAGAAAATGTGATATGATCTGCATCTACTTCACATGTACAGAAAACACAGTGTGCTTAACCTAACACCAGACAAAAAATTATAATATTTCATGTCTGTGTAGAATATTCATAGTGCTCTCTAAAGGTGAACATACATTACAAACATCAGTAACAGTTCTCTGCATAAATGTTATGGATGTGACAGATCCATAAACATGAACACTACTGCATCTCTCTGGACGCAGCTCCTTTTTTTGTCCACTTCATATAAGAGATAAATCTAAGTAAGTTTAACCCCTTCCTTCCCTGTGAAAACCATATACCTGCCAGAGTGTTGATTTTTCACATCTGGAATGAACTGGAGGATGAAATGTTCCCTTTGTCTCCTCATATTTCCTCTTGGATTCACTAGAAAATGAAAAACAGACCTGTAGATTAAAGTACAAACAAGTGAACAAAGATGTTAAAATGAGCTCAACCTAAACATGAGCAGAAGTAAATGCATGATACACATTAATGCAGCTATAGAATGACTCCAAACAGGCATCTACAGTGGTGACAGGGACCATTTTTCTGCAGTGACCACTAGTTTAAGTCAAAATTTTCTGATAACACATAATTTTTATTTTCAGAGCATTTCCTTATAGTGCAATATTTGCACAGTGTTGTATTATTACCAGTAATTAGGGATCTGAATACTTCCTCCACCACTAACAGAGATCTAAATATAATAATAGAGTATATAGATACTGAATAGATGAATATATGAATAAGATCCCATTGTGCATCAGTCTCGACAGGCTGTTCTTTCTTCCCCTTTGTGACAGATGTCACAGATGACTGTTGGAAAAGGCTGTATATAATTGTATCTTCACAGTCTATAAGGTGCACTTTACTAATCAGCAGCTGATGAATGCCAGCCTGGGGTCACTCTGCAAGGTGCCTAATAATATATCCCTGAATAGAAACTCTAAGAGGTAAAAAATGTCACTGATGTTGCTTCCAAGATGACTCAGACTCCAATAAAAGACTCACCTGCATGTGGTTCAGTGTGTTAGAATAAAAACTGCACTGAGTATGGATCATGCTACTGCTGTTTTTTATGCTTCCAAGAAATTGCATTATTTTTTGGTGGATTACTATAAAAAAACAAACAAAAAAACATATTAAACCTGTAGCATTTACCCTAGAGATACCTGCTTTATTAAATGTCAGTATTAAAAACATCAATGATCTACATAAACCAGGGAGATAAAATAGTAAAAAGAAAAGAGAGCAAAGTTGCAAATAAACAAGAAACAATTCAAAAGAACAGGGTGTCTAACACAAGTTCTAAATTAGCAGGACTGCTACAGTATTACATTTTAACATTTTCTTGACACTTTTCATATATTGTGCATTATATTTTGTATTTTATATATTGTATATGTCTTTGTTCATGTGGATGGAGTGCTCATCAATTTTGTTGCATCAGATGATAGATGATTTCTGATTACGTTCACCCATTGAAGAACAAAGAATTGTATGAGACCTTGGAAAAAGAAAAGGTCAGTTGTGTTGTATGTGGACCCCATATATTATTGAATTCATCTAAACTAGTAAAAAGATGCAGCACGCTAAAATGTTGTTTTGAGCTGTAATAAAACATATAAATGCTTGTGAGAACTTACATTAAGGCTGCTTATAAAAACATTGGTACAAAGGGATTGTATCTGAATATACTGTTTGCATTAAAAGCGTATATGTAGAACACACTGGAAAAAATGCAACTCACACACACAAACAAGTAAAAAAAATGAATAGAAGATATTTTTGCTTGAATTAAGCAACAAAAATCTGCTAATGGAACAAGTGAAAATGATCTTGGTAAGATTTCAAGATCTATTGTCTAAAAATAAGTTCTTATATCTCACTGAAAAGTTACTCTTTAGGTGATTATGTCTTATTTTAAGTGTGATGAGGTATTTTGCCTAGAAATGAGAAAAATACACTTAGTAAGATTTAGATTTTTTCCAGTGTATAATGTTCTGTTTCAGTCCCATTAATGCAGGGTTTAGTTCAGGGGCCACATACAGCCCTATGTGATCTCAAGTGGACTGGTCCAGTAAAATGATAGGCATGTGAATAATAATCAAAAATTTTTATCTTTGTTTTAGTATAGAAAAATTAAAATTACATTATGAAAATATAAACAACCATGAACAACCTGAACTTTATTTTTAAAAGGTAAGAAAATTTCAACACTGTTATGTCCCACAGATGACAGTGGATCTACAAATGCACAAAACATTTAGGAACAGGCATAATATAGTTAAAACTGCACTTATTTTTTCTGAAGATGCAAAATGTAGAGGATAATATTATAATAAAATGGTGATAAATCATTTAGGAAAGGTTAAATAGAGAGAAAAAATTATTTGGGAACTGACACAAAAGTCACACTGGGTCTTTATGGGTTAAATTACTTATATTTTTCACTACATATGTGCTAATCTATAAAGGTTACCATCCTTTGGGGGAGGACATTTACCTCCTGTAGATGTTTTTGTAATAAGGCCAGAGATGACGGCCACTCACATGACATATCACAATACACACCTGGTGAGAGGTCTGAAAACAGCGGCGGCCTTGCACAGGCTCCTGCAGAGCCCAGAGGCCACGGCAGCCACACTCTTGTTGTTACTGCAGCTGCAGCCAGACATTTCCTGGACGTCCTGCACGAGCCGTGGAAAATCACATCACCGTCCGCTTCCAACGTGAAATCCGCTGCCCTTTACCAGTCCACTTAAGAATGTGAGCGAAGCATTAAAATCACAAAAATAACAGACAGACATACCTGAAAATGAACGGAAAAGCAATAAAACAGGGACATGTGAGGGTGAAATCTGTAAGATGTGTTCAATTTGGACAGTTGGAAAAACACTGTGGAAAAACACGACTTAGTAAATAAGGCTTCACTAATATATTAAGTTTCACTGGAAGACCTGGACACACAATTATGAAGACAGTAATAAAATAATGATCAATAATAGTGAGATTTAATGAAGCACAACTTCAGCAGGTATCAGGTGAAGAAATCTAGTCTCTTAAACAGCCAAAACGACTCAGAAAATACAGCTCAAGTTGTATAAAAAAAAAAAAAATGCAGCCACTTTATTGGGTACACTTCAGCAGAACTGAGTGTACCTAATAAAGTGGCCAGCAGGTGAATATGCTGCAGCTGTATGTGATGTGTCATGTGTTCAGATAGTGTTGTAACCAATGGATATATTACTGATGACGTTCTATCAGCTCAATCAGTCACACTATTCTCCTCTAATCTCTGGCATCAGCAAGTCATTTACACTGGGAAAACTGACACTGACTGGATATTCTGTCTGTAAACTCCAGAGATAGTTATGCGTGGAAAATCCCAGTATTTCAGCTGTTCAGTTTAAACTCATTTGAGTCCCATTTCATCCATCTTCTGATACTTGAACTTCATCATCCTGACCACGTCTATAATCCTACTTGCAGTGAGTTACTGCCATGTGATAGGCCTGGATTTTGTTTATTTATTTATGATGATGATGATGACAAATATGGTGATTATTACTATCATTAATAATCATCATCATAAGAATAATGATCTACCTCTTTACCATTTTTCCATTAAAGGGGTCATATTTTGCTAAACCCTCTTTTATTAGTCTTTGGTACGTTTATTTGTGTATTTGGACCCTAATAGTTCATAAAGTTTAAATGTGAACCCTCCAGGTGCTGCAAAGCTATCTTTATATTCATTCCGGCAAAAATTGAGGGCATTTCTACAACCTGTTTTAATTCCTGCTTAATTTGTTATGTTTTCTAACTAGTTACATCATGACATTTACACATATAAGGTCAAGAGTTCCAACAAACATTTCTCAGAGTATGCCATAATTGTTTAGCAGCAGCAGCAGTTGTAGTCCATACTGAAAATATGTGCAAACTTTGAGCCGATTACCTACAATGTTCAGTTGTTGGTTGTATTAACGAACACAAGTGGCTGAAGGGGACAGAAAGCATGGTCAACAACCTGAATGGGGTGGGGCGTGAAGTGGCTCATGTGCATTTAAAGAGGCAGTGCTCAAAACAACCTTTCTGGTGTCATTACTTAGAAAAAGAGTTGAAGATGGACCTGTGGAATTGAATTAATGAAGAATTCAGACCCAAGCATAGCATTTACAGTTCCTGTAGACCACAGGGAAAGGTTTTAAAATGCATAATTCCATTTAAAAAAGCAAAATATCACTCCTTTAAGAGCAACTGAGGTCAAAATGACCTCATGCCAGTTGTAGGTAAGACCACACTTTTTTCTCTTTCTCTTTTGTTCCACAGTCCCCAAAATGCATAAAATGATGTATAACATACATTTAGTCATTGACCAGGAGACATAGGGCTGTCATTCAAACCTATAACAGGCAAGAGATAGGTCAAAATGTCCTTATGGCAGTTCTAGTGTTAATATATCATACTATACCATACTATACTATACTATACTATATTATTATTATTATCATCATTATTATTATAGCATCAAAATATCATCAAAACACTAACCTAGTCTCATGGATCATGTGGCCCAAATTCCTTCCCAGGATACTTTATGATTTTTCCTTTAATTTGTCACCTGTTTGTCTCTGGTCAAAATCCGTAGACCAAATATTTCATGAACTAGCTGAAAACGAGTCATTAGTGGCTGATTCAGAGTGGATCTGCCCAAGAAAAAGGTCAAACAGCTGAGTCTACACAGGCCCACCCAGTCCCTGCATAGAGTCCCTGACCTCTGGTAGTGATGTGGTTGAAGGTTAATGTGGTCCAATCATCTGTTTTTGAAGGTTGTTGACCTTGAAGTAACATATTTCAATAGTTTCTTTGCTTCAAGGTATTTTTCCTGAAACATAATCGCGCAGAGCTCGGTGCAGATGGAGGGCAGCATGAGGCGCTGTGTGGCACAGTGGCACAAATGACTCTTTGTGTTTCTTTGCAGGTCTTACATCACCTTCAGACTCTGGTTCCAGGACCGACGACCGCTGCAGGGTTTGATGGGAGATCCCCGTAGTACGCTCGACCCTAAACTGAACCTGACGACTTCTTAACTTTCTCACAGGAGCTGCTGTATGCTAAATCGTAACCCCTAGATGTTCCCAGACAAGGTTTTACCCAGGTCTGTCAGCCATTTCAGCTAAAATCTCACCTTCCTGTCTCGTGTTGGCCTCGGAGCGTTGCTGCTTTGGATCAGTATCTGCAGTGTGTCGGGCTCTGCTAGCTGGCAGGTCAATAGGCTCGCTGTTGAAAAGGTTGCACCATAACAGTAGAGCTGCTGCTGCTGCTCGTCTCACCCTGCCTGAGCTCAGCTTTTCCAGCAATAAGTCATTCCTGATAATTAGGACAAGGGCTTTCGTCTGTCTGTGAAGGAAACACTTTCACATGGGAAGCCCTTCGTTTGTTTCCACCCCTCTGCACCCAGAGGAATTTTCAATACTCAAGATACAGTGTTAAAACCACACTGTTGGAAAAACTCCATTAGAACCTCTGCAATCATAACCTTATGTAAAAGTGTGTAATTCTTCTCAGCACTATACACTAAAAGCATGAAAAGCAAAAGCAGGCATGGTTCCTATCAGTGCTTTATTATTACATAACGTTAGCCTCATAGTATAATTACCTAAGTCATATTTTTGGCCAAATTATGATATCTGCATAACTTTACACTCCTAACACTGCTGCTTCATTTTATGCAGATATCACAGTTTGGCCAAAAACATGACGAGGTTACCAATATCTTATTTTTACTGTTGCAATAATATGTATGTTGCATGTGCATGTTGCTGTAGATGTTTAAAGTCACGCTCATTTTTTGTGTTTGAATAGTGTGTTTTAATATGTATATTTGGTATAGTGTTTTACAGTGTTGTGCAAGTTACTTCCAAACTGTAATAGATTACAGATTTCTTCTTACTGTTATTTAAAAGTAATTCCTTACCTTACAATATTACTGTCTCAGAACTTTAATGTGTTACATGACTCCTGTATTACTTTTGAGTTACATACAGACTCTTGTCATAAATGGTGGGTGCCCCCCCCCCACACACAGGGATCATGCTAACTAGCTTCTGTAAAGCAGGGTTAGGGTTAGTAATGAGCATACGTCCATGTGGCCAGTGTACTGTCTTCTGCCATCTTCACCCATTGGCTGAACACCAACAGGAAATAGAACTTCCCCGTCACATTTTTAATTCTTTAAAGCTGTGTATGACTTTCATCACCAATTTTTCATCAAATCTGTAAAACCATAGCCTAAGTATCACAAATCCATAAGGTCACTCGGGGATTTTCGGAAACTTGTCACGACATGCTTTGTGGGAAGCGGAGCTCCTTGCAGCTGCAGTAGCAAGAGGTAATGAAGTTGTTCCTGTGTTTGTTGCCGCTGCGGCCATAATGCGGCTGCGTGCAGCTCCGCTTCCCGCAATGCACATTGCAACAAATTTCCAAAAATGCCCGAGTGACCTACCAGCTGTTTGTACACAAATGGATTGTTTATGGTGCAGTACACTTTGAAATTGCTCACTGTGAGGGAAGTGATTCAGGTGACTTAAGGATTTGTGATACTTAGGCTATGACTCGGGTTTCACAGATTTGATGAAAAATTAGTGATGAAAGTCAAACACAGCTTTAAGGTGTCATGGCCATGCTGTTTTTTTGTTGTTGTTTTTTTTCATTTTAGCAATTAAATTATGGCGAAAAGTGTGTTGTAACGCAAGTGGTAATGAACATGTACCGAGTAAAATTTTACTGGAAATTGGTTAGTAATGTCACATTACAGCAAAAAGTACTGTAATGCATTACATATGTAACACATTACTCCAAATACTGTATATTCAGAGCTATATATGTTTGTGTATTTAGAGCTTTGTATATGTATATGTTTGTATATATTTCCTTATCTTTTTCTGTTGTCTTGATAATTTCTTTCCAGCTACTTTCTTATACTTGAATGGAGCGACTGTAACAGCCACTAAGTTCCCACGGGGTTAATAAAGTATTCTGATTCTGATTAATTCTGATTTCAACTACGTTGTGTACTGTTAGTAGTTTAATCTACGCCATGAGCTTAGAAAAAACAGGGCTTGCTTTCAGATCTAAACTAATGAATTTTCCAGTGAATCAAAGAGAGTTTTTTAAAGAATGTATTCAATTTAAGAAAGAGGGGATTTTATTTTCAACTCATAAAGGAACACTTAATCTTTCGGTTTTTCACAAAATCAGTGTATTTGGTGATGTGGGTGATGGGGATGGAAAACTGGAATTTGAAAAGTAACTTAAAGATTATTTAACCCATAAAGACCCAAATAGCCACTGGCAACCAATACATCTACTGATCTAAGCTGTATAATACCTGTTGAACCACTAATCCTATCAATACATGTAAATAATTGGTGTAAAATACAGTTTGTCATCTTTTCATTGTCATCAGATATGACCCATTTGGACATTCAGAGGCTCTGAAATGAACGTGGAAACACCGTCATCTTCTACAACATTGATTCACCAGTAAAACCCATGGAGTTGGATCAATGACAGTGGATGGACACACTAGGTTTATGTTCAGTTAATGATATTTTATGTTGAAAAAGTCAGAATTTCTTCTTTTTTCTCTGTTTCTGATATTATGACAATCAACTTTAATCTGAGCTTTTATGAACATCTACACGATCAGTGAATTAAATATGGGAAAATACCTGATTTCCATTGAAAAAATGCTAAATACAGAGGATAACATTACAATAAATGGTGATAAATAACTTAAGAAAGGTTAAATAAAGAGAAAATTTAATTTAGGAACTGACACAAAAGTAGCACTGGGTCTTTATGGGTTAAAAGTTAAATATAATGTAGTAAGAGTCACATTAAGTATAAAACTGCATAAAATAAAAATAATCAAGTAAAGTACTAGTATGTCCAAACTAAACTTGAATAAAAGTTCCATCCCATGTGTCTGATGATGAGTTTGGGTTGGTGTTGAAAGACGAGGCTCCAACTGAAGAACACACATCCCTCTGCTCTTCCCTGAGGTCACCTTTACTTGGCAAAATAAAAGTTCCCCTCACGTGAGTTCAGCTTCGCCAAATGCATAAACATGAACCATCGATGGAAACACTTATGAGCAGCTCATCCCTCATCCAATACATGATCTATGATCTAACGTGACACAAAAGAAACTACTATGTGAACTACTTTCCGAAACCACACAAGCATCAAAACAAGGTTCTTTTGATCAAAACCAAACATGTTACACGTTGCTGCCATGTTGGCTGTGAAATTAGTGACTCATCAGTTCCACATCCACTCTCACATGGTCATGATTGAATAGAAAAATAGCTGCAGCAACTGTTTGGTTGTAATTTGAGTGACCTCTTTGGATGTGCTTTGATTTATTCAACAAACAACAAGACATTTTTTGCCATTATCAATGACTTTTCAATTACAACAAATCACAATAGAATGATGGAATCTTTCTCACATTATGTACATCCAGGAGATTCTGGATCGTAAAAAAAAAAAAAGCTAAATATGTGCTTTAACGATGCCAAGGAGTATTGTGGGATCATGGGAACTGTTGTTTTTTTGACTGTTGTTGATGAAAATCTCAGACAAGTATTGTGTGAAAGTTTTATTCCCATTATGTTTAGTGACATGCATTGATGTCATGTGATTTCACTAATGAATAGCCTCAACCAGTGTGAACTAACATAATAGTAAATAAATAAAGTGTGAACTTGACTGTGTTTCCTTGTAAAGGGGGTGTAAAATTGTTGCATTGAAAAAAATTATGCATTTCTCTAAGTTTATGTGTTGTTGGAAACATGTTGATATAATTTACACATTCCAGCAAAATACTTTAATTTTTAGATATGTTAATGCAAATACGTTAAATTAAATATGTTTAACTCTTTAACACCTGCAATCAAAAAATATAGGAGTCATTCCAGTCTCATCTATTCGAATAAGTGAACTGGTGGTCCATCTTTACTTTCTGAGTTTTGGTTTATGCAATAAAATACACACATTTATTATATAGTGATTGATGAAGTTTACCGTTTCAAACAAGTGGTGCCAGGCACAACAAACCCCGCCCCTTGCATGTATTGTAGTTTATTCTGCCATCGATCCATCTGATGTCATCATGTCTATGCGTGTGCTGATGTCAGCATATCAATTGCCCCTATATATGCGCCAAGTTTAAACTAAATTGAAACAAAATTGATGTTTTTATAGACTTGTGAAATTTCGCCCATTATAAGTAAATGGGAGAAGAAAAAAGAAAAAAAAATTAACTTTGACCTACTTTTCCCAAAATGTAATGACATCTATTCTGCATCAATGGCAATCAATAAACCCAATTTGGTATGAATTCAACCTATAGTTTTGCTGCTACAGACATTTGAAATTTTGTCCACTATAAGTAAATGGGGGAAAAAAAGATTTTAAAAATTCATAAAAAATTTGAACTTTGAACTACTGTTCCCAAAATGTAATGAGATCTATTCTGGATCACTGGTAATCTATAAACCAAATGGTATGAATTCAACCAATAGTTTTGCTGCTAGAGTGTTAACAAACAAACAAAGAAACAAACAAACCAATCCAAAAAATAATACCCCTTGCCTCCCCTTCAGGGGCCGGGGTAATCAGTCCTTAGCATAAGTTTACTTCTGACTCCTCTAGTTCCTGTAGTTCTACCATTTTTGTTCAAATATGGTCACTTCTGGCCCCAAAAAGCTAACATGGTGCATCAATTACTTATGTACTGTCTATACTCACAAGTGACAATGTTTTATTAATTTCTTGACATGAGTGAACTTCAATCCCATCCTTTCTTTGCAATTTATGCATATGCAAAGAAGGTCAAGTATCTTTGGTTTTGGGATTAAAGTAAAGTGGGAAAATTATTCACAAACATACTTTGATCTAATATGCAGCCATGATCAAAAGCTCTTTGCGGTGCCAACAACAACAACAAGTGTGTAACCCCGTAGGCTTTCCCTTCACCTTTTTACTGTGACACATAATGTCCAAGGTTGACAGCAAAAACTAACAAAAACAACCCAGCCAGAAGAATAGGACCCTGAAAGCCATTGAGCATGTTTTTTATATGAGACACAGTAAAGTTGGTATGTGGCAGAGAGAGGTGAAGTGAGGATTGAAATAACAAGATGAACACACACTGTGGGGAACAGAGAATGCTGGTAAACCAGAAAATCTCCCTTAAAATTACAAGAGGGCACAGACACAAGACATGAGGGTTGGAAAGCAAGGATGGAGAAACAGAGAAAGTAAGGAAAAAAAGAAAATACAAGTGATAAAAGAGGAGAGAGAGGGGATAAAACGTAGAATACACCCTGCAGACAAAAGGCTCTGAACTGGGACAAACTGCACAACTGAGGGTTTCACTGCAGTATTTTATCTCAACCCATAAAGACCCAGTGCTACTTTTATGGCAGCTCCCAAATTAAGTTTTCACTCTATTTAACCTCTCTTAAGTGATTTATCACCATTTATTAATGATTTTTTTTTAATTTAGTGATGTAGTCTGAATATGCAATGAAATTTGACATATATGTGTTAAGCAAAGCATCAATAATAATACAAAAATCAACAATCAGGACAATCTTAGACTGAAGAACAGCACAATAGTTTCATTTACATGCCCAAAAAGGGGTGGGAAGAAGTGCAACTTATTTAATCCCTCCCCCTCTCCATAAGATATTATTAATAATATGTATATATTATAATATCATTCTCTGTGTTTTGCATTTTTCTCTGCAAATCATGTATTTTCCTATTTTTAATTTCCTATATTTAATTCAGATGTTCATGAAAACACAGTAAATTCATAGGTTATTATATCAAAACAGAGAAAACAGTATTACCTGTCATTGTTTTACTTATAATTAATGTCAGCAGGTCAAAAAAAATCCAAACAAATGCGCATAAAATGAAAAAAGATGTTATTTAACCCATAAAGACCCAGTGCTACTTCTGTGGCAGTTCCCAGATGATTTCTTTCTCTTTATTTAACTTTTCTTAAGTGATTTATTGTAATACTATCTTCTTTACTTCAGTGTTCATAAAAGCTCAGTTTAAAGTTGAGGGTTATAATGTAAAAAAAACAGAGAAATCTGAAGAAAATGTGACTTTTTCAGTAAAATCTATCATTAAATGAACATAAACCAAGTGTGTCCATCCACTGTCGTTGATCAAACTCCATGGGTTTTACTGGTGAATCAATGTTGTAGAAGATGACGGTGTTTCCACGTTCACTACGGACCCTATGAACGTCCAAATGGGTCATATTTGATGACCATGAAAAGATGACAAACTGCATTTTACAACAATTATTTACATGTATTCCAGAATTAATTGATCAACAGGTATTAGACAGTTTAGATCAGTAGATGGTTTGGGTCTTTATGGGTTAAAAATTCAAGTTGTGTAGTTGTTTGGAAATATTGAGCTAAAATCTCTAAAGGATACTTGCAGACAAATGTTAAAAAAGATCATAAAATTAACTACATTAAAACATAAAGAACCTCTACACTGCTGCGCATTATCAAGGGATCATAATGCAGTAAAGTTTTTTGTTTACTGCTCTATTTTTTGTTCTTGTTATTTTAGAGAAGCCCAAACAAAAGTTAGAATTATGATTTAAGAGCAAAGCTGACAATACAGCCTCCAAACTGAAGTCAAAAGTCTTTTTTTATGAGGCTCTCTTTCTAAAAACAAGTCCATTTGGCACTCAGGAGGTGTTTCTGGCACACGGGTGAGACACTGATCCAAGCTTCTTGCAAATGTCCACTGCGCTCTCTACTCCACAATAACACATTTCCTTAAAACTGATTTCCCTCCAAAGCAACGCGGTGGTAAATCTTTCATCAGGCTTGTGAAATACAGTCATAAATAAGCATCATGCAGCTTGTGAAACTTTCAAATAGTAATGATTATCTGTATTCATGTTTGTCCGTGTGTGATTTTTTTTTCAGAATTTTCCCGATTTTTATGCAACGTTTAATGGTGTTTGTTTTCATTAATGTTGATTATCTGTGGCCAGGCCCGTTTAATACATGTGTATGTGTTTAACTCATAAAGACCCAGTGCTACTTTTGTGGCAGTTCCCAAATACATTTTTCTCTATATTTAACCTTTTTAAAGCAATTTATATTTGTTTGTTTTATTATAGATTTGTATTTTCCTATATTTAATTCCCTGATCATGTAGATGTCCATTAAAGAGTAAATTCAAAGATTACTATATCAAAACAGAAAAAATGCAAAGAAAAAGTGATTATTTCACCAAAATATATGAATTAATAAAACTACACATTTACGCTGATGATATCGTTGCTCATGCTACATTACGTTATCATTTATTTGTGTCCAAATAGAGAATATTTAATCAAACATCATTAACTGAACATAAAAACAATTGTTTCGATCCGCTGTCATTGATCCAACTCCATGGGTTTTACTAGGGAATCAATGTTGTAGAAGATGACAGTGTTTCTACGGTAACCACGGAGCTTCTGAACATCTAAATGGGTCATATCTGATGATGATTTAAAACTGACAAACTGCATTTTGCACCAATTATTTACATGTACTGAATTTGATAGTGGATCAACAGTTTACATCAGTAGAGATCTGGGTCTTTATGGGTTAAACCTTTGTTTTTTGAGCCTTTTCATTAGTTTAATGAAGCAATTTATCATCCAACTTTTACCATACTGACCTGTTTATCAGATATACAGACTATAAACCGGAGCACAGTTTAACCACTGAAGAGTAGATGCCAGCCAACATTAAAATTCATACACTGCAGTATATAAATCAGTGTGTTTTGCTGTGCTTTATCCAGCAGATGGAGTTAGAACACAAACCAAAGTGCATCACCTGATCAAAGATAATCAGTGTTTCTGTATATTCCGCCTATAAAATCACAAACCCCTCAGAACAAGGATGTTATCAGTGACTCTTATCTCATGTATCTGTAAATAAATATGTATAATGTCCAAAAAAGCCTGAGATGCAGACAAGAATGTGGAAGTATTCTTGCCAAAGCCAAACAAAGCCCACAAATCCTAATTAAATTCTGATGATGAATTCCTTTCAGCAGTACTTTTTCAATGACATTTTTGAACCTGAGCCCATCCCCAAAACCGGAGAAATTCACTGAGGCCAGACCAAAGCCCGTCGAGGTCCCACCGGACCTGGAATAATTATCCATGTCTGTGTTTAAAGGTCCACTCTGGATGAAGACAATCAGCATTTCTGTGTTGTGCCGCTGATGGGAAACCAGTTAAAGCCAGACAGCTGCACACTCCTCCTCAGCCAACGTTCATATTTATCAAAATATGCTTCGTCAGTGAGAACAGAATAGCTCTGACTAAACACTTCTAGCACGAGAAAAAGATGGATAAAGACACTAAAGTCTGTCACTTTAATTTACAAGTGTGACTAAAGCTGAAAAGCCAGGCCTGCTAAGTATAAATCAGAGTGAGATAAAACTGAAATCTGGAGTCACACAGAGTTCCAACTCTATTCAACAATTCAACACACTGATGAAAATATTCTTACATTTACAGGTTGGTCTGGTGTATATTTACTACAACAATAGTAGATACATGACAGAGTAGGTAAGGTAAAAGGCCTGAGTTCAAAAATATTTTCAGACATAGAACATAGACTTCATTCTCAATATATTACAACTTTAACCCTATAACGCCAAACGTATCATATTTGATACATGGGTTTTGAAGTCCTCTACATGATCAGTGTGATTTTTTTTTTCTTGAAAAACCCAATGTATACAATAAGATACATGCAATACACAGATTATCCACCAGGGGGAAGGAATTTGTTCACCAGTAGCCTTTCCAGTGACACTACAAGACTGATATTAATGAGGAAGGAGGCAGAACTTTGCCAATTTTAAAAAGGACTTACCAATTTGTTAGACATGTCTGTGTTTTATTATGTTTTTGTTTGGTCAAAAATAATCATATTTGAGCATTGAGACCTGATGTATCAAATATGATACAAAACTGAAACTCATACATGGAAACTGATGGTTGAAAAAAAGTTTTTGGGTTGTTCAAAAGGATCAATAAAGACTCCAGTTTGAAAGAACTGGAATTTTCTGTCAATGATTTAATGGTTCAGGCTTTACGGGGTTAATCTCATAGAAATGCAACATTATTTTAGGCAAATGATGAGCTTTTTTTTTTTTTAACTATGACTTTATTCTCATAATATTATGGCTTTATTCTCAAAATTACATTATTCTTGTAAAATTATGACTCTTTTTGTATTCTGACTTTATTCTCCTAAAATTACAGGTTTTATCTCCATATTTTACAACTTTATTCTCATAGTGACAAGTGTCTTTATTTTCTTATGTGGCGCTAATACGCCATTATTCTAAACACTCTAATGAACGTTTTAGGTCATTTTTAAAAAATATTTCAAACTATAATTACAACACATAAGCCCTTTAACTGGACATGGATCATGCACAGACTTCCTTCACACATCCATCCATCCATCCATCCATCCATCCATCAAACACTTGTTAGGTGGTGTTTGTCTGTGATCATCTGACATCTAAAACAGATCGATGTGCGTCTGTCAGCGCGTCAGTCTGCCTCTCTGTCATCTCCCTGTTCACATTCCACGTGAAAGTTGACTCTAAATCCTCATAAATACAGGTCCTTTGATGGTCGCTGTCATGAAAACATGAAAACGTGCCCGTCTAGTGTGAGAAAGCCGCTCTGTAATGATTTCTTAATTGTCTGGAATGAAGAAAGCGCCTGAAGGAGGGGAAGGCCTGCTATCACGCCCTCTCATCATAAACGCTCATCTCTAACAACAGACAGGGGTTTTCTGTGACCCGGTTTGCATTCCCCAACACTTGACAGTTTTGTTACCATGAATCATCACCGATATTTAAGTAAGTCATCTGTCTTCTTGCTTTTTTTCAGTGTTGATAGTACAATACGTGAACACGATGCAGGTCTGTAAAGAATTTGTAGAACATGTTCATACAGATGGATGCTGCTGCCAACACAAGCACAGCAACTAAATGCTTTTCAATGGGACACTATCGCCCCCTATTGGTATTATTATGTACCACCCATAATGATTATCTGACAGGCATAAAGATTTTACTCGAAAAGTTACAGCTTTAACAGTGTTTTTATGTAGATTGATGCATTACAATGTTTCTCAGTGTAGTGAACAGTTTTACTAAGGCCAATTACTATGATTATAGTAATTTATTACTTTTATAGTCCCATGTTATGAAGTGTAGTGATTTAGTATAATACAGAATAATGCAAAATATGTTCAGAGCAAAGACAATGTCACTCCCAGACTGTGCGCAAAAGTTGTTGTTTTTTATGATATTTGTATGTTTAGTGTAAAAGGGGGGAAAAAAGCTGTAGAAAGCATCAAAATGTGGAAAAAAAAGTGTAGTTATTTTTTAGTTTTCAGATGCAACATTTAGCTGTATATTTTGAGAGCTTAAATGTGAATGATTTAGTTGCATAATTTATTTTTTCAGTAATTTTTTTAGTACTGAATGCAAGCATGTTTAGCTTCTTTTGCTTCTTTTTTCTGTTTTGCTTAGTTTTTTTTAATTACCTTGGTTTGTCCATTTACTTTTGAGCCTCTGAAAATTAAGGGAGGGACTATGTTTAAAATGTTTTAATTCCTACATAATTGATGCAATACTTGTGTTAGACCCATTGCATTAAAGCTGAAAGTCCACACTTTATTAACATCTTGATCATCTAGATAAATGATTTAAATTTAAAATAAAAAAAATCACAAAATTTGTGTCTCTATCCAAATGTCTGACCTGACTGTTATGCATATTTATGCTTTTTTTTTTTTTTTTACTCATTTAAGGCTGAGCATAATTGAACTTCTTTAAAGAATGTTGCTAGTTTAATCCAATCCAATCCATTTTTATTATAAAGTACAAATTTAAACAAACAAAAAGGTTTCCAAAGTGCTGTTCAGTAAAACAAATGCTATAAAAACATAATAAAAAGATAAAATACTAAGATAAAAACGGAATGTAAATAAATAAATAAATAGACTATCGACCCCAGATAAAATATCTTTGCACATAAAATCAACATCCTATGTGGTGTGAAAAGCCAAAGAGAAGAGTTTAATCTACATCAATATTCAATAAGATCTATAAGATTTTATAAAATTATACCCATGTATCTCTAAAAAGTCACCTCCTCATGAGCTCAGGCCTGTTTTTGTTTTGTGACAGTGCCATTTCCAGAAACTCACAGAGGTTATGCAGCTTCAGAGTGACTTAAAAAATGTATTTTACCACAAACATTTAAAATCAATACACTAGATCTATGGTTTCACTTGATAAAAATCTGTAGTCTGAAGAGTAACAAAAGGCAGCCAGACAAATATAGTAGAGTAAAAAGTATAATGTTTGCCTCTGAGATGAAGTGCAGCTTAAGTAGGAAGCAGCATAAGTGGTATAAAGTAAAGAGCAAATACAAATACGAGTGCAAACCACTATGTTAAGATTAAACCACTCTTTTACACCAGCTCCTGAATTTCCCTGCAGGAACAATGAACACAACTGTAGAGCTAGTAGAAGGAAAAGGTCAGGCAAATTAAATTAAAAAAAAAAAAAAAACACCCTGTCGCATAATGCTTTGTGCTCAAGCGGACAAATTTAGAAATGAAATGAAATGTCACATAGATCAGTGCCATGTGTACTAAATGTCTGAAGAACAGAATTAGCAATTACAGTCATGTTCAGGATAAAATGTCATCTCACTGGGTTGGTAAAATGTTAAGCATTTTATGTCACATTCAAATTCAACTAGAACATATGTCCAATGGTGTGCAGGGAATAAGAAAAAGTACAGTGTTAGAGCTCTTCTTATCATTAGGTCTTTATACTAGTATAGATTAATACAATAAAAAGAAAGAATCATGTTAATATTTCAATACTTAATGGATTAAATCTACATGTACATCATAGTGATAGCTACTTTTCTAAGATTTATTCATATCATGGTTTTTTTTTCATTTCATTTATTTATTTGTAGAGATTGACCAAGTTAAAATGTAAAAATAGAGATTAAAAGGTTAAAAAAAAGGTACATAAGTGCATTTACAACACAGTAACGCATACTCATACAAATTCTAACACATTATGAATTTTATGATGATTATTGAAAAATGCAGACTATTTTCACAGAGTATTACAAATAAAGAGAAAAATCTGGAAATATAGATAGCGGTACTTATATGATTATGATTATTATTGTTATTATATCACAAGAGATTGAATGGTGCAATAAAACTGTAAACTGGGAAAAGACAGATATAGTTGCAAGATGACTGATTTCACATATAAGTATTGTTGATAACTTGATTCAAGTGCATTTAACCTGTATTTACATTTTTCAGACCCATTCACAATCAGTCACTCAGACTTAGAGAAGGAATAAAGATAAAAAAAATAAATAAATAAATAAAAGACTGGGTTTTATATTTTTGGTCTGCAGGGCTGTAAAAGAATACAAAGAGCCTGTGGCAAAACACAAGCAGTGATGACTATTATTTAGCAAAGTGGGAAAGCAGCCTGTAGACCTGCCTTTAGGGTGCAGAACCAAAATGGGGTTGAATTGGGTCACAAATTGTCATGAACAAGAACACAAAAGCAGAATGATGTTATTATTACAGAATAAAAGAATTAATTAGAAGAGAAAAATATTATCATTGTTGACCAAACCATGTGAAATGCCAGAGATCTCAATCCTAAAGATGTCACAGAAAAGACCAAACAAGACAAAAATGACATAAGATGAAAATGTAAAATATGTAACATTATGGAAGCAATAAAAAGACAAAACACAAAAGACAAGTGACAACATTTCGACAGTAATAAAGTCAGCCATTTTGCTTTCCACTTAATTTGGGTTTTTTGGGGGGTTTTTTGGTGAAAGATGTGTTGCTACAGTTAGTAAAAATATACACATTAAAGAAATTTATATTTTTGTAAATTATTATTATTATTATTATTATTATTATTATTATATAATTATCAAATATCTTTTTGAAAAACTGATCATTTGGATCTTGAGCTGAAATTTTCAGAACCACTAAATTAGGCCAAAGGTCAGGAGCACTTGACATTAGTTTGCTGACGGAATGAACTATTGTATTTTGTTTGTCAATTATGGAAATTACTCCCATTTATCTGTGCATCAATCAGAATTACTAAAAAAAAACTAGTGTTGTACTTGGATATGAGAACACTTTTTGAAGGTATGGGTCTTATCTTGGACTCAGAGGAAAGAAATAATAGACGTGAGCAGATGTTTTTGTGATCTAAAACGGCATTTATGCGTGGACAAGAGGCTCTGACATGTCTGCATTAGTGTTAACAGAGCATCTCAAACCATCAGTCTTGTTTTTCTTGATGCATTCTGGTCTTGGTTTACACTCCATTATGAACCATGACATGTGGTTTGTTTGTGGTTTAATAATATTACATAATGGGAGGAAAAGTGGACTACTGGCCTCGTGACCGCATCATCTTGGATGTTGTAGTCGTTAATATCTGGGTTTATCCCCAGAATCCTTGTTGTGTTGCAGGGCCAGACTCAGACTCAGGAGGCCCTCCCTGTCACTACTCCTCAAATCAGCATCTGACATAAAACCCTGCAGAAATCAGAAGATGCCCCGGGCGAACACCGGCCTCCCAGAGGGATGATGCTCCGTCACCTGAACATCTCTGACAGGCCTCGGTTCAGCCCTGACCTCCTGCCCCCTCTGTCTCCAACACAAAACTACCGGTGACATGATTTAGACAGTAATTACTTCAAAATATCTTTCTTAGGTTATCTTAAAATATCTATATGTAATATTTCTACTAGAATTTATATTATATTGCAGACATTTGAACTGAATTTATTCACAAACTCAGGCCAACGTGTCACTGTGACTGTATGTGACCACTAGAGGGAGTAGTGACTCTGCTGGTCTCCTACAATGAGGAAAACTATCACCAAGATGGAGATGAATGCTGTGTTCCAGGCCACCCGTAACTCGTGTTTTTCCAGCCTTCTACCGGTGAAAATGCACTGGAATGGCAGTTATGGTGTCAAAAAAATCAGTATTTTAATCAAAAGTATTCAATTTGTATTCAAAAGTATTTAACCTGTATTCATTTGCATGCCAGAAGTTATTCTTAGTGTAATGTGTAGATTGTACCAGAGTAGCTGACTTCTATTTTCCTGGGAGACCCACAAAAGAACGAACACGTGAAGCCATCGAAAGAACCCGTGAAATTGCTGGAAGTTACAAAAAGGGGCGGGCAGAAAGAACATGTGAGCTCATGGAAAGTTTCGGAAAACGTGGTTTACAGAAGGAGTACACGTGAGTGGAAATTTTGGACATTCTGGGAAATAATTTACATACTCTGGGAAAAAGTTTAATATTAACATATGGTAATCAAATACTGGGAATTAGTTGTAAATGAATATGTTTTGACCAATCCTGACCGACACCAAAAAAACCATACCCTATCGGCGACAAGCTAAAAAGGGGGTTTCCGACGGGACTAGATTAATGTTCAAAATATGATAAAAAATGGGTGTGGTTTGTAGCTAAACCCAACCTACTTTGACAATATAAAAATGGTCTCCCAGAGCGAAAAGTCGGTTGTTTCTGCAGATATCAACTCAGTGTTTATTTTATGCATGAATAAACACTTCATGTGGCTCGAATTCGGCTCAATCTCCGATTTTGACTTGACTCTGTGTACATTTACTTGACGAAGCTCAGCCACATAGAATAGGGAGGACAGAGACATAAATTCAACATCCCAGAGTACAGTGTGGAAGAGCGTCAAAGGGACCAAAGAGGTCTCCCACCTGCGGCAGTAAATTTTACATGACACAGTCAAACCCATGACTTCCCTCCCGTGAACTCATACTAGATCGATGTACTCTCAGTTCTGAGTTCTGACGTCACGTAGCCCATGAAACAACAATGGCAGCCCCATAACAGCTTCTCTTGCCTTGTACGCCAATTTTTACTCCTCTGTTTCCCTCAAATAAGCAAGGAACAAGCACCTCTGGTGATAGAAATGACTGTAAACGAACACCAACTCCGTATGGTCCGCCATGCTGGTTCATTTACATCTAGTTACCACAATTCCTTGCGCTCAGGCATTTTGGCATGACTTGCCCGGAACATTACAAAGTCGTGAGTCGTGGTTTGTAGTCGTGATTTACGGGCTCAAAAACCGGCCTGGAACGCAGCAGAAAACCACTAAGAAACAACTTTTAGAGCTAAAGAAAGTGACGAAGGGATAAAAACTAGTAGCACAGTTGTTCGATTATGAGGCTTATGAAGTTATTATGGGATGTTATTATCTTTGCTAAGTCGGCCGTTTGTTGAACCACAGTTCAGACTAAACTGTGACAGTTCTGAACTTGTTTGGATGATTCCGAACAGATCTTTAGTGCAGCTACTGACAACACAAACCGTACAGAAAACAGAGATGATTTACAGTTTTAATGTGACTGTTTTTCTGGCAAAAACAAAGCTAAGTTAACAGGGCTGTAATGTAAACTATCAGCTGATGAGGCACATGAAGATTATAAGACACTGTTATTATGACGGACTATCAAAATAAGCTGCTGTGAGTTTCACTTGATGATACTATAATACAGATGTGTGTAAACAATGATTTTTATACTTTATTCAGTGAGTAATACAGTGTGTAGCTATATAGCATGGATTTATTGGTGGTTTTGGTAGTTTTAAGTGTGTTTTCGTATGTGACTTGTTACGCCCCGGCCTAGGGGTTCACCAGGGCGAACATAATAGGCTCAACTTTTGTCCCCTCCCAGCTCCCAAGCACACACGTCAGTCAAAAACTAAGATTCACAATATTTATTATCAGTATCTTGTTCAACTAAGGAAGGGTTAGGGGAGGGAGCGGCTAAAACAACAAACAAAATATCTTCTTTTACAATTTACTAACTTACCTAACCAAAATAAATGCAGGAAATAAAATACAGAAAACTTACCTAACTACCTAACAAAAACAGGAGAAAAGGTGAAAACAAAAGAGCCGACCTCCCCTACCAGAAAAAGGTTCAATTTAACAAAACTATTTACAACTACAAACAATCAGATTTTTCCAGGATCGAAGACTGACGGTCACACACACGAACACAGGGTTGGGAGCTGACAGGAGGCAAGAGCGAGCGAGGACAGAAGTTCCAGGGCCATTTTTAAAGGGCTGGGCAATCATGATCCACCAATCAGCAACCTGCAATAGACAGACACAAAAGGGCACAGCACACCTACAGGACGGGGGGAAAACACACACACTAAACAGAAAACACATACATATAAATAGACAAATTATGACCCAGGGTCATAACACCCCCCCACCTAAGTTTAAACATTTCCGCCCCTAAGGAAATGTTTAAAACCTAAAACCCAGAACAGAAAAGGGCTTCCATGGATTCAAATAAGTCATAACAAACAGGGAACTAATCAAATTAAAGGGAGGAGCTGGCTAAGTTGGCCAAAAGGTACAGCTGTTGAAGTCTATGACCGATTGCACTTTCGCCACCAGGCGGCGCATCTGCCGCAGCCGCACCCGGCTCCTCAGATAGGTGGCAACGGCTTTTCCTTGGATACCTTTGGCTGGGTGGAAAAGTAATGCAGCCCCCTCTAACCTATGAGAAACTCCACTCGGTGTTTTTGAGTTTTTCAACTGGGCACACGGAACTGAAACACACTGTCCACTCAAACAGTCCTCCTCAGGACTATAAGACGGGGTGGACACCCTCTGAACAGGGGTGACGCAGGACAACGGGGCCATGGCTGTCCTATCTGCGCCATCTGCAACATAAGACCTCAACATATTCACCTGGAAAACACACTTTTTCCTGCTATCTGGTTTTTCAATAACATAATTGGTGTCACTCACTTTACACTCCTCCTAAGGACCAGAAAACCTTGTGTAAAAACTTAAACCAACAATAAATAAAACAAGAAACAGATCACCTGGCTGAAACAGGCGCTTACGCGCACTCTTACAATGCTGTTTCAACATAGGTTTGGCAGCAGAGAGAGACTGATGGGCCGTCTCACAAGCAGTGGGTAACCGCTGTCTGAATGAACTGACATGGCCCAGCTCAAATGGTTCACCAGTAACTGGGACCGGATGTAAAGGAGCTGGGGGAATGGCCTGGTTATGCTTCTCACACACAGAACAAGAACGACAGAATTGAACATCTACATGCAAGTTATCTACATCTGGTTTTACATCGATACAAATAGTTTTATTCAACTCAGAAGGAGGGCTGCTCGATTCACGCGGCGCGCACAAAAAGGAGTCTGACAGATCCGGCAGATCACCCAGCCGGCGAGCCTGGGCACGCGTTACGGCGCACACCGGAAAAACGGTTGGATCACCGACGGCAGTGGAATTACCCTCGTCAGCAACGGGGCAGTCGGTTACTTCGGGTACGGCAGGAAAAACTTTTTGACCGGCCAAATCATTTCCGAGGATCAGATCAACCCCTGCCACGGGCAGCTGATCACGCACACCTACGCGCACGGTACCAGAGACCAGCGGACAGGTGAGTACAACAGAGTGCAGCGGCATGCGGAAAACACTCAGTTTTATTCCCCACACCAACAAATCAGAACCACAGTAGGATTTATCTGAGAACGGCACCACGCCGCGACGGACCACAGAATACTTCGCACCGGTATCTCTTAAAATGGTGATGGAAACCTGGTCCCCCTCACCTAGCGACAAAAAACCATGTGAAATAAAAGGACGGAACTCATCATCAAAAATAGGTTTTTCACATTTTGCCGGTTTTGTGGAAGACGCAGATTTACACTGTATTAAACCTACAGCAGAGGGATTTCTGGTTTTCGTTTGCTCTTTTTTCTTTAAAACCGGGCAAACCGCAATCAGGTGGCCTGGCTGCCGACAGTAAAAACACTCCCGGCTCTCACCACCTTCAGACACAAACGCACGCCGGGCGTTCTTAGGAGAACGCACCCGTTCACCATCAGAAGCCTCGCGGCGCACCGGAGTCATAAAGACACTTTTATGGGTCAAAGCAAACTCATCTGCGAGAACAGCAGCTTCAGAAAGTGACCCAACTTTCTGCTCATTCAGATACACAACTATGCGCTCCGGCAAACGCTGTTTAAATTCCTCTAAAAGGACGAGTTCTCGCAGCTGCGCAAAATCTGTAACTTTATTGGAGTGACACCATTTGTCAAACAAAACACCTTTTTCCCGCGCAAACTCCACATATGTCTGGTCAGGGGTTTTTACACACTTTCTAAATTTTTGCCGGTAAGCCTCCGGCACCAACTCATAAGCACGGAGAACAGTGGCTTTAACAAGCTCATAATCCAAACTCTGTTCAACCGTTAGCGTGGAACACACCTCCTGTGCTTTACCGGTCAGCTTACACTGGAGCAGCAGAGACCAAACATCCTTTGGCCAGTTCAGGGTGCCTGCTATGCGCTCAAAAGCACTGAAATAACAGTCCACCTCCGCCTCTCTGAACGGAGGCACCAGTGCTATATGCCGGCTCACATCGAAGCTGTCACGGGGGGAGTGTGGGGCTGTGTGTTGGACAGGTGAGTGGGGAGTAACAGGCTGACGTTCCAGCTCCAGGGCTTTCACCCTGAGGAGCATGGCCTCCAGCTCTAGCTCTTTGTGTCTTACCTCCACCTCCTTTATGCGCAGAGTCAGTCGGAGTTCTTCCGCCGACATCCTCTGCACAACCGGAGGTTCCGCTAATGCGGTGGGTGACGACGGCTGAGGCTGACGGAGCTCCGCCTCCACGTCACCAGCTCCTGCTGTGAACACTCCCCTCTCCCCAAGCTTCTCACTGAGGAGCTCCTTCAGCTCCTCCTTCCTAATAGTAGTAGGAAGCGGCACACCAAAACGAGTGGCAACCAGCATTAAATCCACTTTCCTACAGGCGTCTAATCGCTCCAGTGTAGGATGCGCAGTAAACGCTTCCAAATCAAAATCCATTACACACAGAAAAACCACAGACCAGAAATACGTACAAAATACTCACCGAACTTACCGGAAAAAAAAAATCACACGCTCAAAAAAACACGCGGGAAAAAATCGGACGAGCCCCCAAATTATGTTACGCCCCGGCCTAGGGGTTCACCAGGGCGAACATAATGTGCTCAACTTTTGTCCCCTCCCAGCTCCCAAGCACACACGTCAGTCAAAAACTAAGATTCACAATATTTATTATCAGTATCTTGTTCAACTAAGGAAGGGTTAGGGGAGGGAGCGGCTAAAACAACAAACAAAATATCTTCTTTTACAATTTACTAACTTACCTAACCAAAATAAATGCAGGAAATAAAATACAGAAAACTTACCTAACTACCTAACAAAAACAGGAGAAAAGGTGAAAACAAAAGAGCCGACCTCCCCTACCAGAAAAAGGTTCAATTTAACAAAACTATTTACAACTACAAACAATCAGATTTTTCCAGGATCGAAGACTGACGGTCACACACACGAACACAGGGTTGGGAGCTGACAGGAGGCAAGAGCGAGCGAGGACAGAAGTTCCAGGGCCATTTTTAAAGGGCTGGGCAATCATGATCCACCAATCAGCAACCTGCAATAGACAGACACAAAAGGGCACAGCACACCTACAGGACGGGGGAAAACACACACACTAAACAGAAAACACATACATATAAATAGACAAATTATGACCCAGGGTCATAACAGACTTCTCCCTGCTGTTGAAAGTTTAAATATCAGTACTATTAATAATAAAATTAATTAATTAATTATAAAAAAATAATAATAATAATAATAAATTTTTTGTGTGTTTTTGTATGCAACTGAGCTATTGTGACCAAGTAATTTCCCTTGTGTGGATCAATAAAGTTTGTCTAAATCTAACTATGTAGCTTTAGACCACAAACTGAACAGAAAACAGGTGATTTGTGGTTTTACTGTGGCTGTTTTCTGTCGGAGCTAAGCTAATAGCGCTATAATGTAGCTAAAATATCAGCTGAAGTAAAATGTGAAAATTATAAAACAAAATCAATATTTTGACTGCAAAACGCACAGATGTGTCTGTGGAGACATATCGTTACTTCATTGATGGTGTTTTTTTGTTTTTGTTTTTTACTGTGGGTGCGTTCTGCTTCAAGAGTTCCCCCTGCTCTGGATAGTTCAGAATATCAGTACTGCGTCTAATAGCTTTAAAAAATAACAGAATATGTGACACATGAGACACAAATAAGACAATAAAAGGTTTATAGCTGTTAAGAAAATAACCTAGAATGGGTTTTGTTTCAATCTTTTACGTGCAGATCATGGAAGAGACTGGCCTAGTCCTGCTTATTCCATCAACACTATGATTCTCAGGTTTAGGGGACAGGTTGCCATGGGGATTTGCTTCTGGTTGCCATTCTCCAGTTCATGTTATTGTTCCTCTTCTGTGTTTCTCACTCTCTTTATGGTCCTCTTCCACACACTCATTCACCACTTTACTGACATCTGAGGGTGTTATCACAAACCGGAATTTGTTGTTGTATTAAAAAAAAAAAGTCCCTGAAGGCATCAACAAGGGACATTTATTCAGTATACAAAACTATTGCTATCAAATGTGTTTGAAATATTTTACAATGAACAGATATTCACAGTGACGTATTATCCTTAAAATTCTATATTGTGCAAAAAAAAAAACATAGGCAAATATCACTATAGAGAAAATAAAATAAAGCTACATTTTCAGCTAATATCAATATCAAAATATAAAATAAAACAGAAATAATATTTTAATTATACTTCTTGGTTTTTCATTGAACTGTAGGCATTAATAAATATATAAATGTTCTTGTTTTTTTCATTTTCTTACTTGATAGGGTCATTTTCTTCGGGTAGCTAATGGACACTAAAGACTGAAGAACTATCAGGAGGTTGAGAGTTTTCCCAGAAAATATTTACTGGAAGGAGCTCATGAGAACAGACACTGGTTGAAAATACAAAATGGAGGAAATGTGTGTCTCTTTAAGTGGGTGAATGGTGTAAATAACAAAACAACCTGATCATATTCCAAACCATAAGGAAAACATGCCGGCTGACACTTATAGACACATTTTAAAGAAGACAAAATTACCTTTTCTATCATATTAAAGATTTAATTAATTAATTTAAAAAACAACTAATATCTATACTTAGAAAATGTGAAAATGTGATCTAATAATGGATCTGTCCCTACATTTTATGTTATTAGGGAATTTTCATATCATATTATTATCATATTATTTGTAACTGAAACTGAATAAGATAGTTTGTGTCTTCTACACTGTTGCCCAAAAAGTTGGAATAAAATATTTACACCTCGTCTCATGAAATGATTGTGACAATGTGATTTACTGTTGATAAATGAAGTGTAACTAGGACTCAGTATTACCCCTTTTCCACCAATGTAATCATTTTACCAGGTCAAAGGTGATTAATGATATGTATAAATAAGAATAAAAAAGAGGAAAGTGTCTGAAAACAAAATTATTCCAACTTTATGAGCAACAGTGTATATTAGTAACAAATAAGAAGCACATGTCAGCAGTGAAATGTTACTTTGAAATGAAATAACTTGGTATGAATCACTGTATAGTTTTATAACCTTAACCCGTAAAGACCAAGTGGTAGTTTTGTAGCAGTTCCCAAACAAATTTTTCTCTCTAATTAACCTTTCTTAAGTGATTTATCATCATTTATTATTATATTATCCTCTGTATTTTGCATCTTTCATTGTAAATCATGTTTTTTCCAATATTTAATTTCCTATATTGCATTTAGATGTTCATGAAAACTCAAAGTTATTTCAAATGCTATTATATCAAAACTGAGAAAACTGAAGAAAAAGTGACTTTTCAGCGCAGATATCAATAAGTGAACGACAGTATTGTTTGTATGAAATGCTGTAAGGCTACTTTAACTGGACTGAAGACATGATTGAACACACATTAATTGTCTTGCCTCAGGAAGTTTGCCAGCATCAATGGGTTGTCAACAATTGTGTGAGTATTACTGAGATACAGATTTTACGACAGTTGTTACAGACAATACCGTTTCCTGACTTTAGGGGGACCCCGCGAGCAAAATTTCCATGGTGTTGCTTTAACCCATAAAGACCCCGTGCTGCTTTTATGGTAGTTCCCAAATGAATTTTTCTCTCTATTTAACCTTTCCTAAGTGATTTATCACCATTTATTATAATATTATCCTCTGAATTTTATGTTTAAGTTAAAAATCTTGGTAATTTCCTGTATTTAATTTATTATTCTTGTAGATGTTCATCAAAGCTCAGATTAAAGTTGATGGTTATTATATCAAAACAAAGGTGAAGAAAAGGTGATTTTTTTTTTTTAGCTAAATATCTCATTAACTGAATATAAAACAATTGTGTCCATCCATTGTCATTGATCCAACTCCATGGGTTTTACTGGTGAATCAATGTTGTAGAAGATGATGGTGTTTCCATGTTCATTACAGAGCCTCTGAACTCCCAAATGGGTCATATCTGATGACCATGAAAAGATGACAAACTGTATTTTACACCAATTATTTGCATGTATTAATAGGATTAGTGAATGAACAGAATAACATTTTAATTCAGTAGATGCTTTTGGGTCTGGGTCTTTACAGGTTAAATCTACACCTGACTTTTAGAACATAAAGGTTCAGTAAAATAAGTTGCATGTCATGGTAAATAAACCATGAACTGATCTAATGTGAAAATGTTTCAAAGGTCACCTCGAAGCTAAACTCAGCTATTTCCTTCAGCTCAATATTTCACTAACACAGAGGATATTGATTGACAGCAATTACACATATTTCCCAAGAGTATTTACTTTCTTCCAATGGGGATGATGAAAATAGCCCTGTTGTATTTACAAATGGCCTTGTTTTTTCTAACCAGCGCTAATGAGGTAAAACACTTTCCCACATTTGGCTTTGCGAGGTCAATCAACTTTGTTACAGGCTAATTTAAACATGTTTCTGATGTTTTAACGGCACAGACTCACACATTTACATTGTCACTATCATCAGCGAGAAACAGGGATTTTCTCAGAGCGTGGATGGTTTGACATCATCAGCCTCCAGGGAGCCATCATGACAGGATTTTAGTCTCCGTGAAAATACTTTATGGATACAAGGAGGCAGAGGTGATGTGGAGGTGAGTTGAGCATCAGCACCAGAACCACAGGAATCATAACCTACAGGATTTTCACGCTTCGCGTTTTCACTGATTTCCATCCACATCAAGCAGAGAAATGTAAAAACGGAGCTGGTCAAAAACAGCGTTATACCGGTCCCAGGCTTTAGCAGCTGAGTCAAGATGACCTGACACAAACAGAGATCTCACCTGGTAACACACACGTTCACACCTACACAACACAATCACACACACACACATACACAGATCTGAAGCTTTATCTGCAGTGGTGAGTCCAGCTCCTGAATCAGACAAACCAACATTACTTCTACTTAGATAGTACAGCATTAAAAAATCTTGCCCATAAGTAGCTGGGATAGGCTACAGCACCCCCCCCAACACACACACACAAACACACACACACACACGCACAACCCTAGTGAAGATAAAGCAGGTTCAGAAGATGAATGAATGAATGAATGAAAGAATGAACGAAAGAACGAATGAACAAATGAACGAATGAATGAATGAACGCCGAAAAATCAACACTGTGATCTATCGTCACTGCTCCCACATTGACGGTGTATCTTAAGTTTGTAAGTATTTCACAAAAATGTATCTAAAGTCACTGCATATTTACAGCTTTAATAGCCCCTTAAGCCTGGTTACTACCAGATGCTTGTAGTATGATTTGCACTTCTTTTTCTAATTTCAGATCAATTTTTGCACTTTGAAAGTGTGTCAAGTATTTAAAGAACCTGTCAAACGAAAACAAAAAAAAAAAAAAAAACAAATGAAAAAAATTGCTAATAGCCTAATTTTACTGTATATGTTTAATTAAAGGGGTCATATTTTACTACACCCACTTTTATCATCAGTCCAGTTCTGAGGTCTCCACACTGGCTCCCTGTCTCTCAGAGAATAGACTTTAAAATTCCCTTGCTAGCATATAAAGCACTGAATGGTTTAGGCCCAAAATACATCAGAGACCTTCTAGTCCAGTAAGAACCATCCAGACCACTCAGGTCGTCTGGTGCAGATCTGCTCTGTGTTCCGAAAGTCAGAACTAAACATGGAGAATCAGCGTTCAGCTTCTATGCTCCGTATATTTGGAACAAACTACCAGAAAATATCAGGTCTGCTGAGAGTCTGAGTTCTTTTAAGTCAAGGTTAAAGACTCCTGTTCACTGCTGCCTTTGACTAAAAGGTTTTTGACTTTTTAAATTTTATACTCTCTTTCGAAACTCTGCACTGCAACTCTTACTTTAATATGTGTGTGTTTTTAAATTTTTGGATTTTATGTGTTGTTTTCTTACTTGCTGTTTTTAATCACCTTTTACATGTTTCTTTTATAATGTTTTAAATGTGTTTGTTTTTCCCTGTCATTGTATTTCAATGTCCTGTGTGAAGCACCTTGAATTGCATTGTTGCTGAAATGTGCTGTACAAATAAACTTGCCTTGCCTCGCTTTATTAGTATTTGGTACATTAATTTGTGTGTTTGGACCCTAGTAGTTCAAAAAGTTTGAAGTTGAACCCTCCAGGTGCTGCAAAGCTATCTTTACATTCATTCTGGCAAAAATCAAGTGGATTTCTACAACCTGTTTTAATTCCTGTTTAATTTGTTACGTTTTCTAACTAGTTATGTCACAACATTTCCACATATAAGGTCAAGACTTCCAACGAGCATTTTGCCAAGTACGCCATAACTGTTTATCAGCAGCACTGGTTGTAGTCCATACTGAAAATATGTCCAAACTTCGAGCCTATTACCTAAAATGTTCAGTTGCTGGTTGTATTAACGAACACAAGTGGTTGAACGGGACAGAGCAGCACAGCCAACAACCTGGAGGGGGTGGGGCATGAAGTGGCTGTACATTTAAAGGGCCAGTGCTCAAAAGGACCTTTCTGGTGTCATTACTCAGAAACAGGGTTGAGGATGGACCTGTGGTGTTTCATTAATAAAGAATTCAGACCCAAGCATAGCATTTAGACCAAGGTTCTAATAGTTTTGGATTTTTCAATACAGTTTAGTTTTATTTAGTTTTGACTTTTTTTTCTCTAATTCAGTTAGTTTTAATTCATTTTTAGAGCAGGTTTGCTAGTTTTTATTTGTTTTTGTTATTTTCTAAATGCTTAGTTTTAGTTTAGTTTTAGTTTTGCTGTCTCTTTTCTCTTCTTCGTCATCGTATTCAAATAACTCCCAGACAGGACTCTACTGCTTTCTCCCAACTTTAGTCTCCATGTTTCCTGGCAACAACGACAAGTGACGAGAAGTGTCAGACCGTTAAGTACCGTATGGTGTTGCTAGCTAAAATTGCTAGAGCGAAATAAATCGATTTCATATCAATCTGACATTGACAAAGACGAAAACGAAGGGAATTTTATCCCTTCGTTTTAGTTAGTTTTGTAAACACACAATACAGTTTCAGTTAGTTATCATTTTTTTCCTTTTAATTATAGTTTTATTTATTTCAGTTAACGAAAATGTTTTTTCAATTCTAGTTTTCGTCATTTCATTAGTTTTAGTTAACGATATCAACCTTGATTTAGACCACCACAAATCTTTTATCTTACTACTGCTCACAGTTCAACAAAAACAATGTCTACAAACGGGTACAAACACTCAAACCATTCTTTCTTTAGACTTTAAACTGTAGATGTTGCAGGTAACATTAGAGTCATTTTAGGTCAGGGACCACAGCCCAGTTTTATCTCAACTGGCCCAGTAAAATAATAACATAATAACCTACTGTATAAATGATGACACCTCTAAACTAGTGACTTGGTGATTTTTTTTTTTTTTTATATTACCATATTGTTACATATTTTCTTGAAGTGAAATTGGTTACAATGCAGTCAGTAAATATGTTCAACTCAACTATTTGCTTATAAATGAATCTAAATGTTGCCTTTTTAATTTACTAAGTATCACTTCACTCCCATCTCAGTTTTAGAGTGTATTTTCTCTGCAACATATATTGAAATAAGAAAGAATATATAAGTTTTCAGGAGACTATTTGAGCAAATCTATGAGGGTGATTCTGAAAGGAAGTGTAAAATTAAAAAAAATAATAATTTAAAAAGCATGAGAATTCTGTACAAATGGTAACAAATTCACTGTCTGCAATCATGTTCTATCACGCAGAGTTCTGTAGATTACTGATGTAGAGAAGCAGGATTTTCTTATACCATGAAGCAAAAAGCTGTAAAATGACATAGGGGGGAAATAACTTCCACTTCCATTTATCAGTTTGGTGAAATAACCTTTTAGTCCTCGTTGAAAACACTTTCTCTTACAGGGATTATGAAACACTGGTGAAGAGTTTGCAGTGAAGGTAACTGTGGTACTCACTTGTTCTGCAGGAGAACACGACTCTGACTCACTGCACTTTTCTTTCTTTTGCTCTCAGACGATCTGAGCTGAGACTGGTTCTGTCTGCCCTCTGGCTCTTCCACAGCTGCCTCCACCTGCCACATACATGTATTAGAACTACAAAAACAAGACTTTGGAGATCAGACAGATTTATAACACCCTCATGTCTCAGGCAAAAAAGCAAAACAAATTCTACAGAAACTATTGTTCTTGCTTCACAAGGGTATTATTTGTTTGATTTCAGCTGCTATTTTCATGTATTAAATATTTCAGACAAGGTTGGTCAATCCTGGGAGGTTTCTAAACTCAAATGAACAATTACAAAGTTCAGTGTGTAACATTTTATTTAATCTAATTGCATAAGTCAAACATAACATACCAAAGTAAATATCCAGTAAACTAAACAGCCCAGAGTAAACTTACAGAGCAAACCAGTGTTTTTCAACCTTAAAACAACACACACTTTTCTAATAAAAATCAAGTTCAAATAAAATGCAAGATATAATGGAAAGATTTCTTCGCCTGCCTGGCCCCAGCTAAGACTTCTCCAAGAGAAACTGAGAAACAGTCACCAACAAGGTGCATTATATACATTACACAGCCTAAATGTCATCTAAGATTAACATTTATTTCTACTGTGTGTATCATGTGGCTAAAACAGACAGAAAAGAAAAAACATGGAATGCCAAAAAGCACTGTTTTTATCAGTACAATGCCATAGCTATTGATGTAAGAACTGAAGTGATTTTGGTTATTGTTAAGAAAACCATGGAAAATGGCTAGATAACAACTCTTAAATTAAACTCTTATGAGCTATTTTTGTTGTTATCTTTATATTTGTCCAAACAAATGTACCTTTAGCTGTACCAGGCATTAAAATTAACAAGAAATTGAAGAAAAAAGGGTGGTCTAATAATTTTTTCCGTGACTGTCCTAAATACTGAAAAATCCTAAATACTGGAAAAAATCTCTTTCATGTTACAGATGTAAATTTCTTTTCTTTGTGGAGTATTCGAGGTCAAATTAATACTATAATTTGTAATTTATAATGCCAGGACAGAAACTTTTCTAAAACCCATCGATCTGCTGTAAGAGCTTACATAAGTTGCAAGGTGATGATAAAATATAAATGTTCTATATTATTCCGGTGGAGAGCACTTGAATGGAACTGAAATGACTGTGTTTCCATCTGCATTCATTGAATCTTTATGCTTTAAAACCATCTCTCTGTATGACTCTGTACATCCTTAGCCTCCAACTCCACTGCCCTCAGCCCATGTATTTGAAGGCAGCGCTGATGTAAACACTGGAGCCGCCACCAAATCTGCTCTCAAGGGTCTGGGTTACCTGTTGCCAGGCAACCGCACTAATTAAGTCAGTCTCTGCTTCCATTTATTAGACAAAGGAAAAGAGTTGTTAAAAACTCCACTTGTAAGTCCAATAACTGGACTTGTTATTGTTAATGAATGTGTCCATGGCAGCTCCAAAGGTTCTGTCAACCATTTACTGACTGATTTTCTCTAACTAGTTACAGAATAATAAAAGCATGTCAATTAAATAGTCATTAGTGCTGTATATATTACAATGAAATCAACATGATGCTTCGACAGCTAACAGCTGAGTGAAGATAAGATAAGATAAGATAAGATAAGATAAGATAAGATAAGATAATCCTTTATTATTCCCACAATTACGAAATTTGCAGTGTCACAGCGGCATAGGGATAGCAGTACTAAAGTAAGACATGTAAAAATATAAAAATATATATTTTATATATATAAAATATGTGAAGTACCACTCAGTAAAAACAGTAATACTACTACAACTACTACTTCTACTACTACTACTACTACTACTAATAATAATAATAATAATAATAATAATAGATAAGTACATAAAATACATGTAAAATAGCAAAGTATGCACAGTATTTGCCATAGGTCTTGAGGCCTATGTACTCTATAATAACTGTACTGCAATTGTACTGCAATTGTAAGAGACTGCAATATCACAAAGCAATTCAAATGTAGTGGGATACAAGCCTTTTATTTTTCACTCTTTAACTGCTAAATACCAGCTCATCTCTACTGCTCAAGACAGTATAGACTACTTGATGTGGGTAATATGAATATTCCAGGGTCAATTTTTTTTTTCTGTAGCGATATTTAATAATGTAGGAGAGAGTCAATGTAAATGCATAATTTATATGCTATAAAGTCTATAATGAACTAATAAGGCTGCAGCAGGGAAGAAAGGAACAGTTTGTAACACTGCACAGACTGTGAGCGATATCATTTTATAATTTGTTAAATCCTTTTAAAGTATACCAATTCTAAACACAACACAGTGTAATGGTTCTAATAGTTCTATTCTATCAATGTCTTTGCTTTTTTTCTGCAAAATACTTACACTGGGAAGTAGAATTTCACCAGTTCTTACTCTTATTCCAGTTGTTTATCTTAATGACTGTTGATTGACTATTGATTATCCGTATTATTCTGCCTGCTTAGTTCAATATTTTAATTCAGACCAACTTTCATGGTGCCAAGATGAGCTGCAACCAGCAAGTTAGAAGACAACCCCTCGTCTGGAACGTTCGCAAAAGTTTAGACCAGTGCAACAAGATGAGACTGTTTTGTTCCATCAGTAACAACTCTTAACTGGTAACTTTTGCAGACTTTTTTGAAGACGGATATATGTATGTATATATACATATACATATACATATATATATATATATATATATATATATATATATATATATACAGTGAATAAAAATAATGAAAGTGGACAGTCATAGTGAGTTATTAGAGCTGCAAATCCTAAAAATACAACACTGCAGGCATAGATCAATATTCTGCTTACAACAGATTAACAATTTCATTCAAAATTGATGAGAAAGTTGCAAGCCTTCTTTATTTATTATTTTTTTGTTGTTTTTTTGTTAATGACAAATGACAGGTTTAGATTTTTTTATATTAACTAATATAATTAAAGTATAGTTGTGTTTCCTGTGGAATTGATCTCTTGGTGGCGGTATGTCTTGTATTTCCAGTGTTCTTGCTCATGCGCACTACGTGGGTAAATTTAGTACCGCAATATGTATTCTGTACACCTGTGTGACCAGAAGAACACTAGCCAAAAACTCAACAAAGCCAAATGTCAGACAAGAAAACATAATCTAAACAACAAGCGCTTAAATGGGTAAATATATAAACCAAGCTAACAGTCTGAAACCATTGTACGTCATGAATAATTTAATAAAACGACGGAACAATAAGACAAACTTAGCAGTGCTAAGCTAACACTAAACAGATCCAACAGTACAAGTATTATTTCTGTACCGCTAAAACTCACTGAACCAAACAAAGAAGAGCAAAAATAAAGGTCACATTATGAAGCCGTGATAATGGATTTTGTCTTACCTTTGCTGTTTTCATAACATAATTACAACTGGATTAAATTAATGAAGCCTCTGTTATTGGCAAATCCATTGTATTGTGTTACGTTGAAATGAGTCCCACTGGAAACAAGTGGCTAACAGTATTTTTTGTTTGTTTGTTTTTTATTATTCTGAAGCAGATCCGTTATTTACAGTTAATGTCACATCATAAGTGGGATTCATATCAGAACCTCCCTCTTATAATACATAGGCAAAAAGTTTGGGCTATTTATCAAATGGAGCACTAAGGCGTAAGAAAGCCACCTTTACTAAAAGATGGGAACCTATGTTACCTTTAGTGCTGCAATAATAATACTTATTTGTGATGCCAAACCCCATGTTTTACATCAAAATGCTGTCATCCAGTTTCTGACTAGGAAGTATACCTATAACCTTATTTTTGGAGTGGACATAATCTATTTATTTGCTGTGATTGTTATTATTTTCTTTCATTTCCATCCTATATTGCCTATGGAGGTTTGTAAAAATACACATACAGCTGAGAAAAAGGAAAAGAAACATATTGAACTGTATTTCAATGCAGACATTGTATTGTACTGATAAAAAAAAATAAAAAAAATCTAATAAAAACTAAGCTAAAAAAAAGTGGGATTCATTGCAGAAGAAAAAACACACTAAATGCTAATGCAGAGACCAAATCAGGGATGATGTGAGTCAACATTAACCTTTTTAAATGCATCCAAAAAAAAATATGTGGCATGCTTTTAAAAAATCTTAATAGACACTGTAATGAAAAATATATACTGTATATAAAAATGTGGAAATAAAACACCCTAAAAATGGTTGGGTGTTCTTGTAATAGGAGTGAATTGACATCTTTATCTGCTTTTCTGTTTTCAGACGATTCCCAGAGTGGGATCTCTTTATATCTTCATGCCTCTAAACTCACACTGTTGATGTTTTTTAAAAATCAAAAGGTCTGCTCAAAATGTTTTTCTTTTCTGACTAATATGTAAATAATGGCCGTCATTGTGTTTCTAAAAAGCTGAATTTGATTCCAGAGTAAAAATGGATTTAGTCATCGAGAAGTGCATCTGAGGTCTGGCAAAGAGGAGAAGAGAGCTGCAAAATTCAAATGAGAAGCAGCACAGTAAACTCACATCGGCCTGAATACAGACTGGGGGGATTTGCATACATTTTGCGGCACGAAAAACCATTAAAATGAGCCAGAGTGATGCATTTTCAGAGGCCCTAATTTGAGCAATATTTAAATATGTGACAGCTGTTAATTGATTCGACAACTTCAAAGTAAAAGTTAGCGTCAAGATATTAAAATGAGCTTTACTTTTTTCTGAAAACCAAAAAAACATAAAAAAAATTTGTAGTGATTTTTCTGTGCTTGTGTTTGTATTTCCACTCTTCCATGGCTGGTTTTATTCCCTGATAACGCCGCTGAATCGATCGTCTACCCACGTGTCATTTTCCACAGCAGGAATAAACAATGACAACCCTGATACAACCGGTGATGACGTAATTAATACGACTGACGACAGTTCCTGCTCAGATTACAGTAAACCAAAGCTGATAACAATTCGACACTTTGTTCTCCTGTTTGTGTGAAAGCTCCTCATGTGCTCCGTCTCATACTCTTTCTTACACAGACCACAAAGAAGATTAAAATCTACCTTTAACAACCCAATTTCTGTTGCCATATTTTGGTTTAATTTCTGCTGCTCTTTTTTTTCTTCGTTGATCAAGTTACACAAGTTCAGAGCATTTCATCTTTGCACGACTCTGACAACCTGAAATAGAGTTTTATTGTTAACGTGTCTCTGGATGTCAAAGCCCAGCAGATATGCAGCTGAAAAACTACATCAGAGCGTTTGCGTAGGCAGTAAGCCTCTGATCTGTTATTAACACGTCTAGACATTTGCTACCCTCGTCAGTCACAACAACAAAACCCGTGAAAACATGCTTTCTCTGAAAAGTCAGCTGGGATTAGAAGAAAACATATATGTGCTTTATTATAATAGTATTTACACTGGTCCTATGGGGTCACAGGGTCACGGTGTGGTGAATTTAGACATTGTACTGGTTATCTTTTACAATTTTTTCTTTGTTAGAGCTAAATATTGAAGGCAGAAATGCTCCCACGAGGTAAGGAGGAAGTCATTTCAGTGGATTGTTTTATTTATTAGAAAAATATACATTGGTATAGACAGTAGGTGCATTAAAAATGTTATAAATGAGTGTTTATGGTTCTACAATGCCTAATGTCCCAGTATACTGTATTTACATTCATAGATTTTGTGTAATGTCATTTAAAGCTGGACTGTATCAGGTGGCATTTTTGTAAAAAAAAAAATGCGGTTAGGCTACTTTTAAGATGTGGTTGAACCAATATTAATTGTCTTGCCTCAAGAAGTTTGCCGGCATCAATTGCTTGTCAACAAATGCGCAAGTATTACCGAGATACAGATTTTCGACAGTTGTTACAGACAATACCATTTCTTGACGTTAGGGGGAGCCTGCGAGTATAAGTTCCATGGTGTTGCTTAAACCCATAAAGACACAATGGTAGTTTTATGGTACTTTTACGGTAGTTCCCAAATGAATTGTTCTCTCTATTTAACCTTTCCTAAGTGATTTATCGCCATTTATTATAATATTATCCTCTGAATTGTGTGTGTTTAAGTTAAAAATCTGTTTTTTTTCCGATATTTAATTTACTGATCTTGTAGATGTTCATTAAAGCTCAGATTGAAGTTAATGGTTATGTAACGTGAGGGTTCATTGGTGGTTAATAGTTCATTCTTTATAAAATGAGACTGCAGGATGGAGACAGATTTCTTCTTACAACAGTGCTTTACTTTACACATACCGTAACAACTACCACAACACTTCCTGAAACATCCTCTCACATGACCGAACCAGGCATTCAGGAACTAACAGCACCTAGATCGGTAAATGTAAGTGATTTAGAAAAGGCACATTCAGCAGGTTATCTTAGCTGCTTATATACAACAAATGAAAACAATGAAATGTGTGTACGTGTAAATAATTATTCCACAACATAAATGTAAATAGTTATTTGTGTAAACACTCTCAATATATTTTTTAACAAATACCTGAATTAACTTATGCCCTGTAATTTATTCCATTGTTAAACTTTATATTCCTTCAACATTAATTATTTTAACTTCTAAGCCTTACAGTTATTATATCAAAACAGACAAAAGTGAAGAAAATTTGACTTTTTTTTTTAGCCAAATATCTCATTAAGTGAATATAAAATAACTGTGTCCATCCACTGTCATTGATCCAAGTCCATAGGTTTTACTGGTGAATAAATGTTGTGAATCTGATGACATGAAAAGATTACAAACTGTATTTTACACCAATTATTTACAAGTATTGATAGGATTAGTGGATCAACAGGTATTAAACAATTTACATCAGTAGATGGTTTTGGTTAAAAGTGGATGTTTGGGTCTTTATATGTTAAACAATGGCATTAAATCATATTCTACCATAAACTATCTACAGTCGTGGGAAAAAATTATTAGACCATCAAAAGTCATCAAAAACAATGGTTATGCAATCAAGTACTAACTCCTGTGTGTATCATGTGACTAAAACAGACAGAAAAGAAAACATGGAATGTCTAAAAGCACTGTTTTTGGCAGAACAATGCCATAGCTGTAAGAACTGAAGTGATTTTGGTTATTATCGAGAAAACCATGGAAAATGGGTCGATATCAGCTCTGAAATTAAACTCTTATGAGCTATTTTTGTTGTTATCATTATATTTGTCCAAACTAATGTACCTTTAGCTATACCAGGCATTAAAATTAACAAGAAATTGAAGAAAACAAGGGGTGGTCTAATAATTTTTTCCATGACTGTATATTCTGGAGCTCTCAGTTATTCAATATGATCGTCTTTGCCTAAGCCTAAGCCTTCCCTGGTGGTCTAGTGGTTAGGATTCAGTGCCCTCACAGCAGTGGACTGGGTCACTGGGGTCAGCCGTGGCCTAGAAGGTTAGAGGATCAGCTTGTGACCGAAGGGTTGCCGGTTCGATTTCACTTAACCCTCCATTTGCTCCCCAGGTGCCTGACATGGAAGCCCAGTGCTCCCAGTCTGCAGTGTGAGGTGTGTTCCTGCATGTTCAGATAGTGATGAGTTCAATGCAGACAGTGTTGCATGTTCACATGTAAAACATTTCTCTGTCTTACTGACAAAACTTAGGATCAAAATTGGTAGCCTTTTCAAGCAGGATATTTTGTGTTTTTGTCTCTTTCCGCCAGTATTTAGCTTAGATCACTGTTGTCAAACATATGGATGAATTTGTGAAGTGGAAAAATAACACTAAAGATGAACAGCTAAGGGTCTACAGTCTAATTTGATCAAAACTGGGTTAGACTAGCACAATAATAGCATAATAACCTAGAATTTCTAGGTATATGACAACCTAAAATTTTGAACTCCACAATTTTCCAAATGTTTTGCCTCATACTAAATGTTTTGTGCATTTTCAGATCCACTATGATCTATAACTTGGAATCCACATGTATAAATGATAAGCTCAGGCATAATAGCATCAAAATTGTACATTTTTCTGAAGAAATTTCACGTTGTTCATGGATGTCCATGTTATTCACATTTTCTGTCAAAGGATAGTTTGTAGATGTAAGCATTTTCATATTTTAATTGTACTTTTTGTAATAAAACAAAAAGAAAAATTTGGAGTTATCATTATTTATAGGCTAAAATGCTATTATTCTACTAGTCCAACCCATTTTAGATTATTTTGGCCTGCATGTTTCATCTTTTTAAAAAAAAAAAAAAAAAATGTTTTGAGCCATTTTATGTTGTGTTAATTGTATTTAAGTTTTATATTCTGTTAGTTCATTTATATTGTACTGATGTGCCTCTTGGTCAGGTCTCCCTTGAAAAAGAGGTTGTATCTCAAGGGACTTCCTGGCTAAATAAAGATTAAAAAAATGTTTTTTTTTTTTAAGTGTGGCCCCTGAACTCAAATGAGTTTAGATTATTGAAAGGATCATACAGGGGTTGGACAAAATAATGGAAACACCTTCACCTCAAGATGATAATGCCCCAATCCATACAGCTAGAATTGTTGAAGAATGGCATGAGGAACATTCTAATGAAGTTGAGCATTTCGTATGGCCGGCACAGTCCCCAGACCTCAACATTATTGAGCATTTATGGTCAGTTTTAGAGATTCAAGTAAGACGTCGATTTCCACCGCCATCGTCTCTAAAAGAGTTGGAGGGTATTCTAACTGAAGAATGGCTTAAAATTCCTTTGGAAACAATTCACAAGTTGTATGAATCAATACCTCGGAGAATTGAGGCTGTAATTGCCGCAAAAGGCGGACCTACACCATATTAAATTATATTTTGTTGTTTCCATTATTTTGTCCAACCCCTGTAGAAAAAAAAAAAAACGAGTAACTTAAAAAGGAGTAGTTATAACTATGTTCTGTATGATGTAAAAATGCTTGATAACATTAATCTTAGCCTCCTTTTATACTGTTATCCTAGCTATGGAAACTGATGCTAATGAAAGCATAAAAAAAGTTTTTTTGTGTGTGTATGTTACTGTCAATATTCAAGTCCTAATGTGACTCCTCCATGTGGAAGAGTACTGCTGTAACTTTGAGCATACTGATGAGGAGTTTCCTTTATGATTTTGAGGATTTTAGAGGGATTCAAATATTAAAAATAGCCTTACAAAAGATTTTTTTATCCTAAATTAGACTATTTTCAGGCAAAACAAAACCATATTTGCAGTTTAACTGCGCTAAAAAGTCAACGTGTAAAAATGACAGATGAATCCACACCTCTGTATTTTACCTTTCTCACCACCGTGCTTTTTTATTGCATCCAGTATCTGCTTTTATGACAGTGGGAGTTAAAGATTGCAGTGTTTGAATAAGCCTTGAATCGAATCAGGTGGGAAGTACCGCATGAGCCAAGGCCGGAGTATTCTGTAATAATTACACCAGAGAAATCAATGATGCTGTTTAGTGAATTTCCAACCATATTCTCAACTCGGTGTTCGTTCAGCGCTGTGAACCTGTGAATCTACACACACATACCTACTGTAAACCGCACTGATACAGTCATCCCCAAAAGTGATGAATCAGAATAAACATATTAACAGTCTAAGTAGGTGCAATGGTCGTTGTTCCTGGTCAGGCTCGACTGCGCAATTTCACCTGATAACAGCATGGGCAGGATGCAGAGCGTAGATTCAGCTTCTTTGTGGATGTAGCGGGGGATTGTGGGTAACCCCAGAGGGAGTTACGGCTTGACAAATATTTGAAGTGCAGCTCAGCTCTGTTTACATCACCCAGCGGTTCAGGTGGAGGCTGCTACTGTTGCATTATGCATCACAAAGACGACAGATCCAACAACGCTGATGTCAGAGTCAGAGACGTGAACATTTTTGGACAGTTTCACAGTTTTTCATGTTTTTTTTAAGTCTGTATTTTCACCGTTCTATTCTACTCTGTTCTCTGGGTTTTACAGCTAGTTGAATGCACAATTGATTTACTAGAAACCTGGAAGAAATCAATACTATTGATTAAAGCAGACTGACAATAGATCCTCACCCTGAGGGATTTCTTGTTACCCCACCCCCTGAAGGGGAGGCAAGGGGTAATGTTTTTGGTTCGGTTTGTTTGTTTCTTTGTTTGTGAACACTCTAGCAGCAAAACTACAGGTTGAACTCATACCACATTGAATTTATAGATTACCAGTGACTCAGAATAGATCTGATTACATTTTAGGAACAGTAGGTCAAAGTTCAAATTTTTTATGAATTTTTTAAATCTTTTTTTCTCCCATTTACATATAATGGGCAAAATTTCACATGTCTGTAGCAGCAAAACTACTGGTTGAATTCATACCAAATTTGGTTTATATGACCCATAAGAGATGTGGTTACACTCTGGGAAAAGTTGGTCAAAGTTCCAGTTTTCTATGAATTTTTAAAAGCTTTTTTTTTTCCCCATTTACTTTTAATGGGCAAAATTTCAAATGTCTATAAAAACATCAATTTTGTTTCAATTTACTTCAAATTGGGCACACATATAGAGGCAATTGATGTGCTGACATCACCGCATGTATAGACATGATTACATCAGCTGGATTGATGCCAAAATAAGCTACAATACATGCAAGGGGCGGGGTTTGTTGTGCCTGGCACCATATATATCTGAAAATACAACCTAATTTGAATATATAATACACTTTAATGCTTCTAATTGGAACTGGTTGCTAAAAAAAAAAAAAAAAAAAAAAGAAGCACCAACACAACAGTAAATTCTCATTTCACATTTTATAACATGTACTTGCATACTGTACATTTGCATTTTTCATTTTTATCAAATCGACTTACATTTAAAGTACAAACAACAACATCTACCACATTAGAAGAAATGTTCCAAAAGCAGGACTTCAGAAAAGGGCCAGGAAGCGAGTTAATCCAAAGTATTAAAGTAAAACCTGTTACAAAAACAGTCCTACAAAGGATTAAATGAAAGGACTCACACTGGGATGTGTTCATTTACAGAGTGCAATCACAGCATAACCATTTTACAAAGTGTTTTGCTTGGAGGTTCAATATCCTCACTTTATTGTTTTGTATGGAAATACATTTTCCATTATCAGTGCATCTGTCAGGATAATTCGATTTGTACAGTGTGTTTCATTTGACTGTTGATGGCAGCTCGACTCAGAATGGACAGCTTTCTAAAGGTATCTGTCATCTCTATTACGTAGCCATTAAAGAAGTCCCCAGTCATAAAAGGTTTTCAACTCACAGCAGATTTTACACATGAAATATCTGAAATTTTATCAAATACAGTAAGAAAAACCTGCTGCATGATTTGTAAAGGAAAACCTGGACTTCTACAATGGTTACAGCTCAACTAGAGTACAATGTTACCATTTACACTCCTGCAAACCACTGTCATATCCACATACATGTTATGAACTGATAATGTACAAAGACTGGGTCAATTATATTTCTCACAACAACAAAACACAAAAACAAAATGCCTGGTTAGCTCTAGATTGTCTTGCTTATTTTGGCTACTTACAAAAGAAATCAGCACAGTGAGAGACTATATTCATTTGATGATGATTTTATTTATATAAAAACATGTCCACGGTCTATGATCTGAGCCGCATCCAAGGCAACAGGTCTTTAACACAGAAATGTATGTGTGTAAATGTCAAATTTTGTTTGTTTTCACATCACTACAAAATTATTCTGATTAGGCACTAACAGCACTTGGTTCTGAGATTGTTGGTTTAACCCATAAAGACCCAAACATCCACTGACGGTCAAAAGCATCCACTGATCTAAACTGTTTAACACCTGTTGATCCACTAATCCTATCAATACATGTAAATAATTGGTGTAAAATACACTCATCTTTTCATGGTCATCAGATATGACCCATTTGGATGTTCAGAGGCTCTGTAGTGAACATGGAAACACTGTCATCTTCTACAGCATTGATTCACCAGTAAAACCCATGGAGCTGGATCAATGACAGTGGATGAAGACACTAGGAAAAAGCAACTTTCTCTGTTTTGATACAATAACCTTCGAGTTTGCTCTTTTTCATGAACATCTACATGATTGGCTAATAAAATATAGGGGAAAAATAGATGATTTACACTGAAAAATGCTAAATACAGATGATAATATTTCAATAAATTGTAATAAATCACTTAATAAAGGTTAAATAGAGAGAAAAATTAGTAGCACTGGGTCTTTATGGTTCAATACAGAAAAAGTTTGGAAAAATGTGCTAATGTAGACTCACATTGTATTTAGTGATAGTAGTGATACCAACCACTGTCTTTTCCTAACCCTAACCAGAGTGCCTCTACTGCACATGTGTCAAACATGCGGCCCAGGGGCCAAAACCGGTCTGCCAAAGGGTCCAATCTGTCCCGTGGGATGAATTTGTGAAATGAAAAAATTACACTGAAGATATTAACAATCAAGGATGTTAAAATCATTTTAGGTCAGTTCAATCTAAAAGGGGTAAGACCAGTAAAATACTATCATAATACCCTATAAATAATGATTAAAAACAATATTTTCTTTGTTTTAGTGTAAAAAAAAAAAAAAGGAAAATTACAAAAAAAATGTTTACATTTACAGACTAGCCTTTTACAAAAAAATGTGAATAACCAGAGCAAATATAAACAACCTAAAATGTCTTAAGAGAAGTAAGTGGAATTTTACCAATACTCTGCCTGTTAATAAATGTTTTGTGTATTTGTAGATGTGTGATTTGCATGTATAAATGATAAAATGGCGCAATATTGTTAAAATTGCACTTCATTTTCTTAAGAATTTTCAGGTTATTCATATTTGTTCATGTTATGTTCAAGTACCGTTCGTAGATGGAAACATTTTCTTTATGGAATTTTACTTTTTTCACTCAAAAACACAGAGAAAACTTTGGTGTTGAGATTATTTATAGGTTCTTATCCTATTATTTTACTAGTCCGGCCCATTATAAATCATATTAGGCTGTATGTGACCCCTGAACTAAAATGAGTTTGACACCCCTGCTCTACTGCCTGAAAACCTCTGATGTCAAAGTCCTGGATTTTCAACATCTGCAGTCCACCTCAAATGACCTTCTATCTCTTGAACACATGTTGACATTATCAGTGTGTGTGGATTTGCAGAAATGTACAATGGTAACATTTTTTGTGGCAACTGGGAAAACAGCTGCATCTGTGAGATTTTTGGGGCCAAAACTATCTCACAGAACAGCTGGACACATCAGCCTCCTGCCAGGAGGTCTGACCTGTGCTGAGCTGCATCCAGTTCTAGAGGGGGTGGGTTCAAGGGTCCACAGTGGGGATGGTGCTGACCTTGTTGTTCCTGCTGATTCGCCGTTCTGTTCTCGGCCTGGGCAGTTTGGTCTGGATCAGCTCCTCAGGTGTGTTCCCCAGAGGAGGCAGGAGTCTTTTTTTACTGTTTCTGGTTTCAGGTAACCACTGCGGCGGCAGCTCAAATGGCCCAAACCCAAACTGTGTGGCGTCTTCGGCTTCTGTGGGTGTAGCTGGAGCCACCTGAGATGAAGAGGCGTACGCACACGTTTGGACCGGAGAGGCCCGGGGCGCTATGATGGAAGGGGGGGCCTCCTTTGTGATGACTAGTCCACTTCCTGAGCCCTGAACCGGGTCCTTTTTAGTGACCACCTCCCCTCTGAGGCTCCCAAGTTTGGACCCACCCTTATTGTCCTCCTTTGGCCCAGAGCAACCCGCTGAGCCTTGAGAGGCGATCTCATTCTCCACATCTTCCTCCTCCTCCTCTTCCTCAGAAGGTCTGAAGATCTGTTGCTGCCCAATGTTGAACATCTCCAGTAGCTGGCTTCCAGAGCGGCCGGCGGTCTCCAGTCCCACTGGCTCACCGATGGCACCCTCCGCCCCTAAAGACGCCAGACCCCCGGTGCTGACCACGTTGCGGCGGCTGTAACGTCTGTGAATCCGTGCAAGCAGGTCCAGCCAGCTGTGACGTGCTGAGCGGTTAACAGTCAGAAACAAGACTGGGTTTGTGAGCAGGGACACTTTGGGAAGCCACAGGGCCGTGAGGTACAACAACACGGGCAGCTCTGCGGCATCGGTCAAAACAGTGCGATAAACCACAATGGCTCCATAGGGGGCGCTGCAGGCGGAGAAAGCCAGCACCACAGCTAGAAGGGTGGCGTGTAGCTCCGCCTCTCTCTGTGACACATATGGGATGGAGATGCTGTTCTGTGGCGTCCGCAACGCTGCGATTATCACCTTCTTCTTCTGGCTGGCACTGAGCGCTCTGCGGATCAGCAGCATGAAGAGGAAGACAAGCGCCAGAGGAAGGATCAGCGTGGTCACGTTGTAGATCAACACATACACCATGTGGCCTAAGGAGTGGGCGTGGTCATCGGAGCAGGACGAAGTGGCGTACACGTCTGTAACGTTGGTCACGGCAAACACGGGGAGGCTCGCTACCGCAGCGTGGACCCAGATATAGATGACCAGATCGCGGGATCTTGCATCTGAGATCTTCCTCTCCAACGGATACAGAACTGAGTAATATCTGGAGGGAAAACAAGAATAAAGCATCAACCTTTCAACAAATTATAATGGTGATCTCCTGTAAAACTAAAAACTACCTCTAAAGTAAAAGAATCACAACTACAAGGAAAAATTAAACAAGTATATTTAAATGCAAACATCAACAGTGTGTGATTCTGTGGAAAATATTCAAAGATACTGAATTAAGTCAAACAGAAACAATGAATCTCTCCATGAATTAAAGCTACAAATGCAAATTTAATCGGGAGAAAAACATTTTATCTTGCATTTGTAAGAGCTAGTATACAAGTATTTACGTTTATATAATTCACAGGTAAAATGCAGGTAATTGGTAAAAACTTGACACCACTTATTTTACCTGTAAAGAAAAACCAACAGATTAAATTAAAATGTTTTAATGTGTGTCTTATTGCTTTTATCTCACCATTATAACAGAATATACAGAGCAATATTGTTGCAATCATGCCTCATATGGTGCATTAACAGTCCATTCTGACACTGCTTTTAGACAATAACTGTCAGGACGAGTGCAGAATCTTCCACAGAAGCTGCAGAAAAACAGGAAGTGGTTGTCAGTTTTTGGTAAAAAAGGCTTTTATCCTCCCCTGTTCTTCATTCTCCAAAGGTTCAAGTAGTTTTTCAAGGTCCAAGTAACAGGTTAAAAGCTATTTTTCTGCATCAGTGGAAGTAAATGAAACCTTGAAAGTTGATTCAAACCATTCTTATAAGTATCCTGATTTTTGTTATTACTTAGAAATGCTCCATCTAGCCATAGGTGCTACTTATCAGCTGTTGAACACCTATGGGCTGGTGTCTCTGGGCTCACTTAAAAAAGAAATGGGAGTAGGATTTGGGCAGACAGATCTCAAAAGAACAGTGGCAAAAAATAAACAACAAAAAATTTACATCTTTTATATGTTTAGACATGTTGTAACTCAATTCAGAGTTGTACATTGTCTTCATTGGATGAAAACAAGACTGTGTAAAGTTAAGATGGATCTTGACCCGACATGTGACAGCTACCCTGGTACACATGTTCTAGACATGTTCAAAATTGAGCAGCTGTTGGGAAGCAATTTTTGATTATTTGACTAAATCCAACCTTTTTTAGCTCACTTTGAAACAATAAACCCTGATGAGATTAATTTGTAGAGTGTAGTGTATAAGTATATGTGTGTAAAATGTATTTTCCTCTGGAATTTGTAATGTTTCGGGGGGGGGGGGGGGGGGGGTGCTTGTAAAGTAAATGGAATTGTATTTATACTTTTCAAAATTGTAATAAAAAGCCTTGATTAAAAAAAATTAAAAAAAAACCCTCCATCTGTAAAAAAACAAAAACAAAACACTACACTCTCTTAAGAACACACTCTAAGAACACTCTCTTATCTGGACAACATTCTACTGCAGGAAGCTGTATATTCTATTGAAATGGAGGGAAAATTGCAATTAACAAAGGACATTAAACAGCTAAAAGTGTGGTTTAGAGGAATGTTGTAATGTTAATAATATTTGTCATTAGAAGAAAACAGCAAATACTGTCAATAAGTTAAAAACTGAAAATTGTAATCTGGTTTGAGAAGAGTTAAAGGAGTGATATTTGGCATTTTTAAATGGAATTATGCATTTTAAAACATTTCCCTGTGGTCTACATAAACTGTAAATGCTACGCTTGGGTCTGAATTCTTCATTAATCCAACTCCACAGGTCCATCTTCAACCCTATTTCTGAGTAATGACACCAGAAGAGTCATTTTGAGCGCTGTCCCTTTAAATGCAAATGAGCCACTTCACGCCCCACCCCTTCAGGTTGTTGGCTGTGCTGCTCTGTCCTGTGCAACCAACAACTGAACATTTTAGGTACATTAGCTTGAAGTTTGGACATATTTTCAGTTTTTACTACAACCGCTGCTGCTGATGAACAATTATGTCATACTCGGAGAAATGTTTGTCAGAAGTCGTGACGTAACTAGTTATAAAACGTAACAAATTAAGTAGGGATTAAAAGTGGTTGTAGCAATCCACTCGATTTTTGCCAAAATGAATATAGAGATAGGTTTGCAGCACCTGGAGGGTTCAAATTCAAACTTTTTGGACTATTAGGGTCCACAAATATACAAATAAACGTGGGATTAGCAAAATATGACCCCTTTAATAAAGGTAAAGGGTCTATATTCACTTTCTTTCCATAGCTGTAGTAGTAAATGTGGGTGTTCATAAATGCACAACAGTAAAGCCTCATCTCCTCATATTAAAATAACAGATAATATGTAAAGCCCCTCACCCTATGTTTATCCTTTCATTGTGGTCAAAGCAAATCACATGAAGGACTTGCTTATTTCCCTGGATTGTCTCTTAATCGGCAGTCGTTGGAGTGTATGTACACGAGCCTCCTCTCACCACTACATCCACAGCTTCGACTCCCTCATACAGAATAAATAATTGATAACATTCTGACTGTATTAGTTGCTATGGAGGCAATGTAATCTTTTTCAGCTGTGTAACCAGGGCTGAGATGAAGCTGCAGCAGCACACATTCTGCAATCATCATAAAACATGCATGAAATTTTCAAATTTTCAAACGTTCATTTGTTATACTGTACGGAGGTCGTTGCTCAAGTGCCAACGTGTTTGTGAGTTCAGCTGTTGTTCTGGCTATAATTAACAGTCAGCTGTTAAACGTCTTTTTATGTTTAATTTATTTGCTCACTTCCACTAAGACATTCCATCTCATGATCAGAGGTGGAGGGTTAAGGTTAGATAAATATATTCAACTTTAATATATTTTTGAGTACCATATTCCCCCTGGCAAACTTATGTTATTTTCTTGTTGTATACATTGTTTGTATACTCTACTTCATTCAATAAAGATTTAATTAAGAAAAAATAAACTTCTGTGGGTTCATCACATGATACCATCACAGATTTGAGGTCAGAGCAGTGCCTTGCATTGTGGGCTGCTCACGAAAACGGCATGCTGACTTCTGTTGTCTTTTGTAGTTTTACCCAAAAATCGAAAATCGAGTTTTTAGAGGAAAAAATCGGGATTTTTTTTTTTGCCAAAATCGTGCAGCCCTACTTCAAAGGTAATTTACAAAACGTCAAAGAAATATAGTTGCTGCTTTGCATAACCCCTTGTACTCGTACTCATACTCGTACTTGTACTCATCTTCATCCGCTTATCCGGAGGGCAGCGGCCTCAGCAAAGAAGCCCAGACAGTCTTCTCCCCCAGACACTTCCACCAGCTCCTCCAGGGGAATCCTGAGGTGTTCCTAGGCCAGCTGAGAGATATAATCCCTCCAACATGTCCTGGGTCAGCCCCGAGGTCTCCTCCTGGATAGACATGCCCCAAACCTCTCCCCAGGGAGGCGTCCAGGAGGCATCCTCACTAGATGCCCGAACCACCTCAAGTGGCTTCTCTCGACATGGAGGAGCAGCGACTCTACTCCAAGTCCCTCCCAAATGTCCAAACTCCTCACCCTATCTGTAAGGCTGAGCCCGGCCACCCTGTGAAGGAATCTCATTTTGGTCATTACCCAAAGCTCATGACCATAGGTGAGGGTTGGAACGTAGATCAACCAGTAAATCGAGAGCATCGCCTTTTGGCTTAGCTCCCTCTTCACCACAACGGACAGGTTTAGTGTCCGCATCACTGTAGATGCTGCCCCAATCTGCCTGTCAACCTCCCGCTCCATCCTACCCTCACTCGTAAATAAGATCCTGAGATACTTGAACTCGTCCACCTGAGACAGGACATCCTCCCCAACCCGGAGTGGACACTCGACCCTTTTCCGGCTGAGGACCATGGCCTCAGACTTGGAGGTGTTGATCTTCATCCCAGCCGCTTCACTCAGCTGCGAACTGCCCCAGTGAGAGCTGGAGGTCGCTGCTCGATGAAGCTGAGAGGACCACATCATCCACAAAAAGCAGAGACAAGATCCTCCCACCACTGAACTTGACCCCCTCCCCCACCCGGCTGTGACTAGAAATTCTGTCCATAAAAGGTACAAACAGACCCGGTGACAAAGGACAGCTCTGGCAGAGTCCAACCCTCAGCAGGGAACAGGTCCGACTTATTACCAGCTATGTGGACCAGGCTTGCACTCCTTCAGTGCAGGGACTGAATGGCCACCAGCAAGGGGCCATCCACCCCGTACTCCTGGCACACCCCCCACAGGATGCCCCTGGTTGTAACCCTTCTCCAGGCTTTGCATAACCTATTATTTCATAGTAGTTAACAGGAGTGTGACAAAATATCAATATGGCGATGCAAATATTTCATATTTGAGATTGCGTAAAATCTTAATTGTGTCCAAAAACTTTTTTCCACTACTGTAGATAGACCAAAACACATTTGTTGCCTGATTTTCCCTGTCCTTCACTGATTCAAAGTTCCTATTTTCCAAAATGAACCTGCCACTTGTAAAAACAAAAGCTCATTTATGTGCTATGTGCTGTGATTTTTACTTTAAAGCTGTGCCAGGGTTGTAAGACAAAGGGAGAGGCCAAACACAGACTTGAATGACAACAAACTTTTTTCTAAAATTACTTGCAAAATAACTAGGGAGTTGAACAGAAAATCCGAAGAGACAGAAGCTGCACAAGAGAAACATGGGGAAAAAAAAACAGGAACACGTGAGTAATACTGAGTAACACATTGCAAATTGACAGAGAACAAAGAGGTGAGTGGTTTATGTAACAGCGTGATTACAGAAAAGAGAACAGGTGAGTGTGAGTGGAGACAAAACCAAAGGATGGAAACTGCACTGGATGGAAGAGGAGTGGAAATCTACTGAGACAGAGATGGACAGAGGAGTGGAGTAGAAACACAGGTGAGACACAACAGGGCTGATGGACAAGACTAATGAACTAATAAAAGACAAAAGGTGTTTTTCAGCACATTTACAACAACGCAAAGTGCCCAAAGTGCTGTACAAGGACATAGGTAAAAACAGAAGACATAACTAGAAAAGCACTCAGAGAGAGCAGACCTCCGCCAAGGCAGATCAGTCCCCCCCAACCCCCATCACCACCAAAATTTTATAATTTGTTCCTGAAAATTTCATCCAAATCTGTTCATAACTTTTTGAGTTATCTTGCTAACAGACAAACAAACAGACAGACAAACCCCGATGAATACATTACCTCCGCTGTTACACTTGGGAGAGGTAATAAAATTGATACAAATATAAAGATACAGAAGATAAGATTGGTAAAACTGGTAAGAACGGCCTCAGAGAATGGACTTCCTAAGAAGACAGGTCTGTGTTATTGGATCAGTTACTTGTGAACCTTCCTTCCTGGTTCTGCTGTATTTCCACCACCATATATCCATCAATTTGATTTCAATACATTTGTACTACTATTTACCTGCCATTTGTATATATACACATATACATATATATATATATATATATATATATATATATAGAGAGAGAGAGAGAGAGAGAGAGAGAGAGAGAGAGAGAGAGAGAGAGAGAGAGCCCTGCAGGTCTCTGTTGCATGTTTTCTCCCATGTGTCTGGATAATCTACACTTCTGCACCTCACTAACAAGAGCTGCTTGCAACCAGGTAAACTGTTCATATTCGTCTTCACTGGAATCAAGTTTTCTCTGTTTTGCGCTGCATGACCACCTGCCCATGCGCCAATGTCTCTAACACACGGGACTTTTGAATACGAAGATTCAGAAAAGACTGCTTTCAGAAACTAATGCTTATATTGCAGTCGGAACATAAACTTAAAAAACGCAGCTCTCAGATTACAAAGCACACCATCAGCATCATTCTGAAAGTCAACTCTGTGTTTAAGAGGCTGTATGTGGGCAGCTGCAGCCATTCCAGCCAGGATTTAGCTGCAGGTTTTAGCACCATCTCAGCCCCCTACCCTCTCTGATCCAGGCCCCAGGGTGCAGATGGAGATAGAAAAAGGTTCTCTACTTCCAAAAAAACAAACCAAAAGAAAAGAAAAGCAATCATTGAAAGTTCAGTCCTGTTTGAAGTGGTCTCATAGATGTTTCAACTTCTGTGTCTCCACTTTCAGGGACCCCCGCTGACTGACCCCGCTAAGCAACGTATAGATAAACTGATCAGAGAATCGATAAGTCATCCACTTCCCTGGAGTGGTGCTTCCACATCAGGTAAAGTGAGTGGGAGGTGAACACTAGCCCTTTTTAGACACAAGTACCCTCATCTGACTCAGGGACATAGCGCTCTTTTGGTTTTGATCTGTTGTGTAAAAGATGTGCTTTAATTTTAAGTACAAACAGCAATTATCTTTTATCTAAACACTGCCTAGCCCAAAATAAAGTCCTACACAAATTTTTTTATTGTCATGTAGAAAATCAAGGTCAGTGATGTTACCATATTTGGTCCCTTGCCCATAAGTGGCTATATACAGTCATGAAAAAAATAAACAGACCACCCTTGTTTTCTTCAATTTGTTGTTCATTTTAATGCCTGGTACAACTAAAGGTATATTTGTTTGGACAAATATAATGATAACAACAAAAATAGCTCATAAGAGTTTAATTTCAGAGCTGATATCTATCCATTTTCCATGTTTTCTTGATAATAACCAAAATCACTTCAGTTCTTACATCAATATCTATGGCACTGTAAAGCCAAAAACAGTGCTTTTAGGCATTCCATGTTTTCTTTTCTGTCTGCTTTAGTCACATGATACACACAGGAGTTAGTACTTGATTGCATTACCATTGTTTTTCATGACTTTTGATAGTTATATATATATATATATATATATATATATATATATATATATATATATATATATATATATATATATATATATAATTTGTTTGTTTGTTTGTTTTCACACTTACGGGCAAGGAACAAAATATTGTAATGCCACTGACCTTGATTTTCTGCATGACAATTAAACATTTTGAAAAATATTACAGAAGTAATAAAGTCTCATTATGTCCTCCAATAACACATAACAGTTGAAATTTTGAATTTCAGAGTATTTTGTATCAGTGACCTATAAAGGGTTAAGAAATAAGAAGCTACTCAGTATATTAGTTAGGGTCAAACAACTTGTTGCAGCTGAAAAATATTAACCAATACAGTATTTATTCAACAGAAGGTTCTTATCTATTTGCTTAGAAAAATCCACTTGGGTTTTTTTGGCCAGACAGTGTGTCTGTTCAGTTCCTTTATGACAGTAAAAATAACAACAGCACAATGTCAAAATACTCCACTACAAGTAGGAGTTCTAGATTCAAAGCTTTACTTCAGTTAAAGAAACTGACTTAGAAGTCGTCATTGAACAGTGAAATGGTCCCTGTCAGTATTTTCATTATAATATATGATATTTTTTATTCATTTTACTGCTGCAAATTTATTACAGGTGTATTCCAAGATGAACCAACATGAATTACTTTATCTAATGTGTTCTAGTTTAATGTACACCAAACCATCATATTCTAGTTCAGGAGCCACATACAGCCCAGTATGATCTCAAGAGGGACCAGTAAAATAATATCACAAAAACCTACAAACGGTAACTTGATTTCTTTGTTGTTTAAGTGCAATTTTAACATTATTATGCCACAGCTTCTCATTTACACATCTTGAGAAATTTCAGGAAATGAATGGTTTAGAATAGATTATTCATATTTTTGTGAAAAGATAGGTTTATAAATGTGAACATTATCGTGATATAATTTTATTTTTTTCACACTGAAACAAAGATAAAACATTTGAAATTGATATTATTTACAGGTTGTTATGGGTTGAAATTGGGCAGTATGTGTCCCCTGAACTAAAACGAGTTTGACACCTTGTTCTAGAATATGATGGTTTGGTGTTAAAAAAAAAAAGAAGGAAAAAAAAGTAAAATATTGTTAAAATTGCACTTTTTTCAGTAAATCTTATTCATGCTATTCACATGTTTTAAAGGCTAGTTTGCAGACACAAAAATTTTAATAATGTAATTTTACTCTTTTCACTCTAAAGCACAGAGAAAAGTTTGGAGTTGACGTCATTTATAGATTATTATGTTATTATTTTATGTATGTGGCCCCTGAAATAAAATGAGTTTGACACCCCTGACTTACGGGTACCACATGCAAACTGTCAGACAAATGCAGTAGAGTAAAAAGTAACAGCCTGTTAGTACAATTGTATGATGTAATTAAGAAGTGTGTATTTATTTGTCTGGACTGACCGGTCGAGTGCGATGGCGCTGAAGCTGAGCACAGTGACGGAGCAGAAGAGTTTATGCAGGAACTTGATGGCCTTGCACAGCAGCAGAGTGTGGAGCCACCAGCAGCAGCGTGGACTGGCCCCGAGCGCCACGTCGAAGGGGACGCACACCAGGCTGGCGCAAATACCCGAACACGCCAGGTTCTTGATGAAACGGTTGGTCACGGACTTAAAGACATTAGTGCAGCAGGTGCACCACAACACCGTGGCATTTCCTGTAAGGAGGAACAAAAAGACAAGGAGTTTTAGAGCACAAACACATGCAGGAGGTCATCCTCAGACACTCTAACCCATAAAGAGCCAAACATCCACCATCAACCAAAACCATCTGATCTCAGCTGTTTAACACCTGTTGATCCACTAACCCTATCAATACATGTCAATAATTGTTGTAAAATACAGTTTGTCATCTTTTCATGGTCATCAGATTTGACCCATTTGGGCATTCAGAGGCTCCGTAGTTACCATGGAAACACCACTAACTTCTACAACATTGATTCACCAGTAAAACCCATAGAGTTCACTGGAAAAAATCTAAATCTTACCAAGTGTATTTTTCTCATTTCTAGTAAACATATTTAATCACACTTAAAATAAGACATAATCACCTACCAAGATAATTTTAACTTGTTCCATTGGCAGATTTTTTTTGCTTAATTCAATTCAATTTTACTTAATTCAAGCAAAAAAATCTGCCAATGGAACAAGTGAAACTTATCTTGGTAAGATTTCTTGAAATAAGATTTTCAAGATCTATTGTATAAAAATAAGTTCTTATATCTACCTGAAAAGTTACACTTTAGGTGATTATGTCTTATTTTAAGTGTGATGAGATATTTTGACTAGAAAAGAGAAAAATACACTTGGTAAGATTCAGATTTTTTCCAATGTTAGATCAATGACAGTGGATGGACACACTTCGTTTATGTTATATTTTACTGAAAAAGTCAAATTTCTTCAGTTTTCTCTGTATTTTAAATAATAACCCTCAACTTTAATCTGAGCTTTTATGAACATCTACATTATCAGTAAATTAAACACAGAAAAATACCTGATTTTCACTGAAAAAACACAAAGAAAAGAAGATAATTTTACAATAAATGATGATAAATCACTTAAGAAAGGTTAAATATAGAGGAAAAAATCATTTAAGAACTACCACAAAAGTAGCACTGGGTCTGTATGGGTTAAATACCATCTTTTTCATCTTTATGCACGTTTGTTTGGAGTCTTATGACCTGGTGACATAAATTATGAGTAAAACGATGACAGGTAATACTAGTATCTTTCAGTAAACACATAAAATATTCAGACAGGATGTTACTGTTGAGGTTTCACTCAGTCCCAAGAAAGGGACATAGGCGTCTGTGTGATCTATTTGTGTTGAAACAGTAAATTAAGTCCATCCGGTGCCTCTGTGAATGCTTAATGCACTCTCCTGGGTATTTGACTGCTTTGCATTAGTTGTGTACTCGCTGAACTGTGTAATGTACCTACATTCTGACATTTGTATAATGTGTATGTCTGCATGTCATGTTGTTTTTATTCATCCCCTGGGGTCGGGGATGTGTTCGACTCTATCCTTGCTGTTGAGTCTGTTCCATTCTCCAAAATTCTATTAAATATTGTGTATTAAAAACAGAAATGAAGACTTTGCCAGACTGTTAAGTCCAACCATTTCTTGCTTTTCTCAGGGGATATGATGCACAATTAGGCGGACACTTGCTGTGTAGTACGGGTCAGCCGATGTGGCTGATACTGATTATTAGTAATCAACAGTCAATCAGTAAACATGGAAACACCGTCATCTTCTACAACACTGATTCACCAGTAAAACCCATGGCATCAATGACAGTGGATGAAGACACTTAGATAAGATAAGATAAGATAAGATAAGATAAGATAAGATAAGATAAGATAAGATAAGATAAGATAAGATGATGTTATCATAAGATAACAAAACATAACAAAACATAACATAACATAACATAACATAACAAGAAAACATAACATAACATAAGAAAACATAACATAACATAAGAAAACATAACATAACATAACATAAATAACATAACATAAGAAAGCATAGCATAACATAACATAACATAACAAGAAAACATAACATAATATAAGAAAACATAACATAAAATAACATAACATAACATATTCCTTTATAAGTCCCACTGGGCAAAATTCCAAATTTACAACAGCAAGAGTTTATGTTCAGTTAATGATATATTTTACTAAAAAGTCCCTTTTTCTTAAATTTCCTCTGTTTTAAGTAATAATAAGCCTCAAATGTAATCTCAGCATGATGATTGAAGTACACGATGAAAAACAATAACTGATTTCCACCAAAAAACTGCAAAATAGATAGAATATTACTATAATAAATGGAGATAAATCACTTAAGAAAGGTTAAAAAGAGAGAAAAATCAATTTGGAAAGTGACATAAAAGTAGCACTGGGTCTTAATGGGTTAAATATACGAAAACACATGATTTACACTGAAAAATGCAAAATACAAAGGATAATATCATATTTTTTAACTTATTATTACTGCTGTCAAATGATTAAAAATTTTAATCAGATTAATCACAGGGTTGCTGTGGATTAATTTCGATTAATCAGGATTAAAAATCATTCATTTTTTGCATGAGCAAACAGACTCAAGAAAGAAGGGAATGCATATGACTTCAACAGTTTCAATAAAACAACTTGAAACAAAACAACTTGAAACAACTGTTCTGTCTTGTTTTTTTTGTCCTCATATTTCCATCTAGAGGACCAATGTGCTGTTTAGCATCTTCCATCTTTATTGGTTGGTTCTGCTGCCTGTCACTATCGGGTCAACTGCCCATTTCCACATGCACGACAGTAACTCTACTTGGACAAACCCAAAATGCGTTGTCAGATGAGTTAATTGCGTTAAAATTTTTAATCCGATTAATCGTGACAATGGATTAATCTGGGTTAATTCGTTAATTTTGACAGCCCTAGTTATTATATTATCTCCAAGGAAATCCAAGATAATGCATATAATAATACATGAGCAACTATAAATATTCTTAGAAGCAATCTTTTAAATCTCAACCCAGTGCCGATAAAATGAGGTGCAAAGCAGAGAAACAGGCATTTTGATGTTGTAATTTCTGCAGAATTTGTGATGATGAGACAGTAATGATGGATAATGAGGTCTATAAAGGTGAACTTTATCTATCACAGTTAGACTTTCCAGGAAGAAAGGAGCAGGTTCAAGGCACTATCCTTCCCGAATGATGCCAGGTCACACTGGGAGACGTGTGATAACAACCTCTTCAAATGTAATTACCCACAGAGCTTTAGCTGAGCTGTTATTGAGGAAACACAGCAAGATGTTCTGCACAGAAGAAAGCCGGTGTCAGCTTTTGCCTCGGGTTGTGTTTCGGAAAATGTAAATAAACAGTCCATTTTTTAATGTCCCATAAAGACGATCACTATTTCGGTGAAGCTGAGTGGTTTGTGGCGGAGCTGGAACACATTGTGCTTTACTGCACACAGGAGCGTTCCAGGGAAACCCTAATCTACCATTAATTAATGAATTACACTCAGCCTCTGCATTCTGTGACTCACACTCACATCAAGGTAAAATTAGCACAAATACTCAGGTTGTTTGGAGTGCAGCATCACATAAACAGGAAGTAAACGTGTGATCATATTTATCTCCTGTAGATTCTGACGGCAAAGGTAGTGATTATGGTTGTGTTTCCAAAACGTCTTCAGATCAAGAAGGAAAAGATAAATGTTTGGTAGCCTCAAGATTTAAATGTACAAAGTTTAAAGTGCAGTGTCATGAATTTTATATTACATTATTACTGTCTCTTCCAAAACCAAAACAATTTTGAATGTTATTATTATTATTATTATTAGTAGTAGTAGTAGTAGTAGTAGTAGTAGTAGCAGTAGTAGTAATAGTAGTAGTAGTAGTAGTAGTAGTAGTAGTAGTAGTAGCAGTAGTAGTAGTAGTAGTAGTAGCAGTAGTAATAGTAGTAGTAGTAGTAGCAGTAGTAGTAGTCGTAGTAGTAGCAGTAGTAATAGTAGTAGTAGCAGTACTAGTAGCAGTAGTAGTAGTAGCAGTAGTAGAAGTAGTAATAGTAGTAGCAGTAGTAGTAGTAGCAGTAGTAGTAGTAGTAGTAGTAATAGTAGCAATAGTACTACTAGTGGTAGTAGTAGTAGCAGTAGTAGTAGCAGTAGTAGCAGTAGTAGCAGTAGTAGTAATAGTAGCAGTAGTAGTAATAGTAGCAGTAGCAGTAGTAGTAGTAGTAGTAGTAGTAGTAGTAGTAGTAGTAGCAGTAGTAGCAGTAGTAGTAATAGTAGCCGTAGTAGTAGTAGTAGTAGTAGTAATAGTAGTAGTAGTAGTAGTAGTAGTAGTAGCAGTAGTAGTAATAGTAGTAGTAGTAGTAGTAGTAGTAGTAGCAGTAGTAGTAATAGTAGTAGTAGTAGTAGTAGTAGTAGTAGTGCATTAGTAGTAGTAGCTAAGTAGTCCGTAGTAGTAGTAGTAGTAGTAGTAGTAGTAGTAGTAATAGTAGTAGTAGTAATAGTAGCAGTAGTAGTAGTAGTAGTAGCAGTAGTAGCAGTTGTAGCAGTAGTAGTAATAGTAGCAGTAGTCGTAGTAGTAGTAGTAGTAGCAGTAGTAGTAGTAGTAGTAGCAGTAGTAGTAGTAGTAGTAGTAGTAGTAGCAGTAGTAGTAGTAGTAGTAATAGTAGCAGTAGTAGCAGTAGTAGCAGTAGTAGTAGTAGCAGTAGTAGTAGTAGTAGTAGCCTAGTTACTTTGTGGTAATCATTATTATTTTATGATGATTACAATAATCGTAATCATTGTTACTACTGATATTAGTGATATTGTTTTGTCTACTATTACTATTATTACTAATGATTATTATTATTACTACTTCTCTCATTTGTTATTACTAGTATTTCTAACGCAATTGCCCATTTTACTACTGTTTTTATAGACATTGTTACAATTATTTTCTTTTCCTTTATCTTATCATTCTTCTTATTTTTCAAGAATGACTTCAAACAGATTCTTCTACACTATATTTGGGTGTCCTTTTTTCCACCACTTTTTTCCACCACTGTACAAGACAACTTAAACTACATAATTGACAAAATACTTATTTAAAAAAAGTAGCTGGGTGAAAACCTGAAAAAATTCTGTGTAATGCTGTCAAGTGGCCTGTTCTATACTTTTTCTTTCTTTGCTACCACAAAATGAAAAATGCTACAAAAAATAACGTAAAAACCAATATTGAATAAATGTATGTTGCAGATATTTTAAACCAGGGGTGTCAAACTCATTTTAGTTCAGGGTGATAAAATACAGCCTGATATGATATAAAATGGGCCGGACCAGTAAAATTATATAAATAATAGGAAAATAATAACTTCTGAGTGAACAAATTTAAATTCCATAATGAAAATGTTTACATCTATGAACTGTACTCGAACATAACATGAATAAATATGAGCAACCTGAAAATTCTTAAGTAAAATAAGTGCAATGTTAACATTATGCCTTAGTTTATCATTTATACATGTGAATCACAAGTTAGAGATCACAGTGGATCTACAAATACACAAAACATTAAATAACAGGAAGAAAATTATTAAAATTCCACATACTTCGCTTAAGACATTTCAGATATTCACTTTTTTTTTTTTTTTTTAGAAAAGGCTAGTCTGTAAATGTAAATATTCTTGTGTAATGTAACTTTTTTTTCACTCAAACAAAGAGAAAAATTTGCAGTTTTCATAATTTATAGGTAATTATGTTAGTATTTTACTGGTCTGATCCACTTTAGATTGAATTGACCTAAAATTATTTGAACATCCTTGATTGTTAATATCTTCAGTGTAATTTTTGCATTTCTCAAATTCATCCCAGGGGCCGGACTGGACCCTTTGGCGGGCCGAATTTGGCCCCCGGGCCGCATGTTTGACACCTGTGTTTTAAACAGTCACAGGTCCACAGTATGGTTGATAAGAGTCAGTTCTAACCAAAGCTCAGAGTGACTCCATCTTACGCAGACTTACACTAAACCTCTATTTAAGGAGTCACTCTGGTCTCATTTGTTTTGTTTGGAGTCTCTGATTAGTCTTCTGGTGGTCCGTCATTACACACCCAGGACAATTTGCCAGTTGTTTACACGGCTGAAGTTTACTTACAGGGTGAGTCAGAAAAAACGCTCTTTTCATTTAAAGAAATTGTACCACTGAAATGGAAATGCTTATTTTTCTTTTGATTATACAGTCATATTGATGTGGTTATTGAGCATGTCTGGCGATTGAATCATTGATTTATGGCATAGCATAACAGAGGGAATGTCCATTGTTTATTGTGCACCGAAATATCTGCCAACACAGTTTATGCCACCGTGAATGAAATAAAAATTGTCAACCATTACAGCATGTTTACTCGCCATCAAAATGTTTTGTCTCAACGAAGTCGTCCGGCACGACCTTCAACCTGGCTACCATTCAGATTGATGCAAATCTGTGCTCGTTGTCACATCTCTAACACAGCTCTTCTCGCCATTCGTGTTCGTCATAGGGCTTGGATTTCAGCTGTGATGCGATTTCGGAGTTCCTGAAGAGTTTGTGGAACAGTCTGATACACACGGTTTTTAAGATACCCCCACAAGAAAAAATCAAGGGGGGTCAAGTCCGGGGATCTAGGTGGCCACTCTCTCTCCTGACCCAAACAGACAACTCGATGAGGAAATAATACCTGCAATCGCTGTGGTCTTGCCATGATGAAATCTCCCTGTGCACTGTCATGTAGGCCTATGTCCTGAGTGTGAAAGCAAAGCCCCGACTCCTGTAATTGTTGTCAATTTCAAGTTTGTTCACTGTGGCATACATTGTGTTGGCAGGTATTTCAGTGCCCAATAAACAATGGACCTTCTCTCTCTTATGCAATGCAATAAATCTATGACTACATCACCAGACATGCTCAATAACCACATTCAATATGACTGTATGGTCAAAAGAAAAATCAGTGTTTCCGTTTTAGCAGTACAATTTATTTAAATGGAAAGAGCATTTTTTCTGACTCACCCTGTACAAAAAACCATTAACGTCCTCAGACCCAGCTATGGGTTTTCTGTTCACTTTTAGAAGGTTGGAAGGTTGCCTTTATTGTCATTTGACAGTACAAGTACATCAAACGAAATTCCATTCGAAGATTAGGGTCTTCAGCCGCTGCAACACGCGCCGCCACAAGACCCATCCCTCGAAAAAAACTGCGTTAAAAGTACAGAAGAAGATAATGCAAAGCACAAATATAAGACATCATACATTTTTCACACAGTACTCGTGGGCACATTCTGGGATTTTTTTCATGGATTTGAAGGGAAATTGGGGAACGGTGTGAACATCAAGGCCGACAGCAGACGTGAAGGGGAAAGGGGGGTAATGGGGGAAGGGGGGATGCATGACCTGTGTAATACTTGTGGAATGTGTGTGCGAAGATAAGAGACTCCAGTGGGTTCGCTCTGTCCATACAGTTAGTCCTTCAGTCTTTATCAGTTCTTATCAGTTCAGTCCACTGTTGTCTTGACCATGGAAGATGTTTTGACTGCAGTGGGAGTAAAGAAAGAATGAAAGAATGCTGCTTCCTCAGTTCTCAGGGGAAATAATTTAGGCCGTGGGGGAAACTTGATTGCTGCATAAATTTAGTATAACTTAATTTTTGTTATACCTGGCCTCAGCATTCCTTAGCTCCTTCGTCCAGTGAGGTCTCTACGCAATTCCTCAACCTTTTGTGGACAAGAGTTTCACAACCTTATACAAAAAAAAAAGAAAAGAAAACTGTCCACCACAAAGAACATTCCATAATTTTTTTTAAAACTGCATCTGAAAAAACTGTTGCATCATGATGTTTCCAATATAGGCACTTATTTAATAAAAACAAAAAAAGCTTGTACTTTGCTGACATTTCCTGGGTCTTAGGAGGTTAACGCTCACATTTACACCTACGGGTGATTTCGATTCACCATTTAACCTATTATTGTGCATGTGTTTGGATGGTGGGAGGAAGCGGATTACCTGGAGAAAACCCACACAGACTAAACCCATAAAGACCCAGTGTGACAACTGTGGCAGTTCCCAGATGAATTTTTCTCTCCATTTAACTATTCTTAAATGATTTAACACCATTTATTATAATATTATTCTCTGTATTTTGCAAGTAAGTATTTTCTTATATTTAATTCACTGATCATGTAGATGTTTATAAAACCTCAGATTAAATTTAAGAGTTATTATATCAGAAACAGAGAAAACTGAAGAAAATGTGACTTTTTCAGCAAAGATATCAATAACTGAACAAAAACCAAATGTCTCTATCCACTGTCATTGATCAAACTGCACGGTTTTTACTGGTGAATCAATGTTGTAGAAGATGATGGTATAATTACGGAGCCAATGAACATCCAAATGGGTCATATCTGATGACCATGAAAAGACAATAAACAGTATTTTACACCAATTACTTCCATGTATTGATAGGATTGATGGATCAATAGGTATTAAACAGTTTCGATCAGTAGATGATTTTGGTCGATGGTGGATGTTTGGGTCTTTATGGGTTAAAATTATCCCTGTGTTAAAAAGATCTGGAGTTTAACCCTTTCATGCACAAATTATGAGAACCTTAATCAAAATTTTTTCCTGAGTGTTTTTATTCCTCTTTAGGCATGAAAAAAACAATGCGACTGAAAATTTTCTTCTGAAAAATAAATAAAAATAAATAAATAAAATAAAAATAATTGGAAAAAAAAAATACATTAAAAAAAAAAAATGAAAAAAAAAAAAAAAATCTTATGAACCTATTTTTCATGAAGTTGCAAAAATGTCCACTCCGCTGGACACCACATGTTTAATTTTTGATGCACAGAAACATGTATTTACTGATAAATTGTGTGAAAACTATGGGGAGGGCTTGTGATTCTGGGGGTTTATGATCAGGAGAGATCTACATAATGTTACCAATTCATGTCAGAAAAGATATGTAGTGTCTTAAAACTTTAATAAAGATATGTGTAAGAAAAACAAAAACAAAAAAAAAACAAAAAAACAAAAAACAAAAAGAACAACAAAATCCATGAATATACAAGAGAACAGCTGTAGAATAGCTGTCCACTGTAGTGACCACTATGCATGAAAGGGTTAATAGAAGATTTTGATGTTTGCTCACCCAAATCTGAGATAAGAAAAAGAACTAAATAGTGTCCAACACAGTAACTGCTTTCTGATCGATACAACTGTTTCCAAAACCATGAAACTCTCACATGGTTAAAATAAAATCAACATACATTATGGGAAGCTCTACTACCAGACAAAAATGTATACAAATGTAAATAAAATACTGTTTCAAATATTTAAATGAAAAGTATTCCCATGTAAACAGCCTAAAGATGGAGAGGCAGGAAAGGAAAGCAAAGGAAAGGAAAGGAAAGGAAAGGAAAGGAAAGGAAAGGAAAGGAAAGGAAAGGAAAGGAAAGGAAAGGAAAGGAAAGGAAACGCAGCAGGAAAATGTCAAGGACAAGAAGCAAAGGTTAGAAGACGTAGGAGATAATAGAGGAGAAATCAGAGAGGAGACAAGACGAGCTGGAAATACTAAAGCTGGAATGAACTGGAATTTAACCCATAAAGACCCAAACATCCACCATGGAACAAAAGCATCTACTGATCTAAACTGACTAACACCTGTTGATCCATTAATCCTAGCAATACATGTAAATAATTGGTGTAAAATGCAGTTCGTCATCTTATTGTTTTATTTTTATTCTGTTGTTTTATTTGGTAATGGTTATTTTTTCTTATTTTTTGTTGTTATTAATTGTACAGCTTTTTATGTATTTTAATGTATTCTTGTATTTTATTCTTTTATTTCGGTTTTATTTATTCTTCTGTACAGCACTGTTTTCTTTTTTTCCTTTTTTGTACAGTTGTTCAATGTCTTTTAATCTATTCTTGTATTTTATTATTTTATTTTGAATAGAATAGAATAGAATAGAATAGAATAGAATAGAATAGAATAGAATAGAATGCCTTTATTGTCATTATACATATGTACAACGAAATTATAAGATTTTTATTTTTTATTTTTTATCTTTTTTTTTTAAATTATTATTATTTTATGGTTTTTATTTATTCCTCTGTATAGTACTTTGGTCCACTGCGGGTGTTTTAAAGTGCTTTACAAATAAAGTTGGATTGGATCTTTTCATGGTCATCAGATATGACCCATTTGGATGTTCAGAGGCTCCGAAGCTACCATGGAAACACTGCCATCTTCTACAACATTGATTCACCAGTAAAAACCCATGAAGTTGGATCAATGACAATGGATGGAGACACTTGTTTAATGTTCAGTTAGTTATATCTTTGCTGAAAAAGTCAGTTTTTCTTCAGTTTCTTTGTTTTTTGTATATTAACCCTCAACTGTAATCCGAGATTTTATGAACATCTACATTATCAGTAAATTAAATACAGGAAATACAGGATTTTCACTGAAAAAGTGTAAAATACAGAGGATAATATTAAAATACATGGCGATAAATCACTTGATAAAGGCTAAATAGAGAGAAAAATTCAGTTTGGAATTGCCAGAAAAGGAGCGCTGGGTCTTTATGAATTAAAAAACACCAGGTTATTTTTATTCTAAAAGTCCAAACGTCAAAAATCAGTATCAGTTTTAATATCCAACCACTGTCTGTAAAGTGCACTGTACTGTAGGTTATGTTATGTTCTAGTGTATGTTCTAGTGTTTGGCAGGAGCTGTGTGAAATCTAACTATAGTACGACAGCAAAGGTGTGATGTGTCGCACTGTCTCAGTGAATGTATGTGGTATGTAAACATTATTAACACACTAACACTACATTTTATACCAGAAGAACATCATTTAACATATGGTAGAAGCCCCTAAAGTTCTCTATTTATATAATCTTGTTTAAATAATTTGGTTTTTTTAATGTTTGCGGGTGAAAATGGCAGATCTAGAAAAAAAAAACAGGCCATTTGAGCTTGGTTTATAGCCGTTTTAAAGGCAAACTTCATGCATTCACTAATGAACCCTTCATTCAGTGGGCGTCTCTTGTCATTTTTGATGGTCAGAACACTTTGTCCGTAAAAAAACACTTGTGTTCTTTGTGTCTGAAACGTTCGCCTGAATGCTCTTTTTTCTTATAACTATAGGATGCAACATGGAAAATCAGAATATTTTGAGAGAAAAAAAGCTTAAAGCTGCAAAGCAAGCTGTGTCACATGTGACTTATTATCACTGAGCTGCTGTTTCTAGTTTCAAAAACAAGACTTTTCCAAGAGTCTAAACATATTGTCCTGTTAAAATTAAAGTGTGAAACAACAACATGATTAACACCTTCTTAGTCACTTCCCTGTGGTGTGATACGTAATTATAAATATACACTTAAGGAATTTATGAATGGAAACTAATAGTGTGCGTTGACGCGGTGTGATATTTCCTCACATGCAGACCTGATTATAGTCATTAGGACTGTTAGCCTGCAATGGTGCCATGTAATCTGTGGCACATTAATCAGATTAAACTCTGATCTATGTTTTATCTGTGGAGGAAAAAAAGCCACAAGAGAATTCACTGTTACTGGTTTCATAGGCCTGGTTTAAAATAGTAATTGCTTTGTGGTGCATTTATGTTGTGTTGGAACCTTATGTTTTCAGAAAACATCTGACTTGATTTTCATTCAAATTCACATTGTGTTTATGTCTATTAAAAGCCAAAGGGATTAAATATATTTTATAAAATCAGCCAGAATAAAACACTGCCATTTCTGCAAAACGTGGATACATATTAATTTAATTTTCTGAAGCAAAAATACCTGACATATTAATATTTCTTTGGCATGGACATAATGTAAATTGTGCACAGATGTCATATTTAGCTTGTTTTCTGCCAAAGGTAATGTCATCTCCATTTACAATGTGAGCAGGTTGTTCATGGCAGCATTATTACCTCTAGAGCAGGGGTGTCAAACTCATTTTAGTTCAGGGGCCACATTGAGCTAAATTTGAACCAGTAAAACAATAACATAATAATATATAAATAATGTCAACTCCAAACTTTTCTCTATGTTTAACAGCGAAAAAAGTAAATTTACATTATGAAAATGTTTACATCTGCAAAGTATCCTTTCAATCAATGGGAATAACATGAACAAACTGATAAAATAAGTTTAATTTTAACAACATTCTGCCTAAGTTTATCATTTACACATGTACATTATAACTTACAGATCACAGTGGATCTACAAATACACAAAACATTTAATAACAGGAAGAATATTGTTAAAATTGTACTTACTTCTCTTAAGACATTTCAGGTTGTTCATATTTGTTCAGGTTATTCCCATTTTTTGCAAAATTATACTTTGTTTTAGTGTAAATACATAAAAATATTTACATTTACAAAGAGAAAAATTTGGAGTTGTCATTATTTATATGTTATTATGAAAGTATTTTACTGGTCCTGCCCACTTGAGATTGAATTGGTCTGAATGTGGAACCTGAACTAAAAGGATTGTTAATATCTTCAGTGTAATTTTTGCATTTCACACATTCATCCCAAGGGCCGGACTGGACCCTTTGGCGGGCCGGATTTGGCCCCCGGGCCGCATGTTTGACACCTGTGCTCTAGAGGGAGTAGTGAGTCACTCTGCTGGTCTCCAAAGATAAAGTAAACTATAAAACCAGGGGCTGAAGATGAGAACAATGAAGAAACAACTCCTGGAGTCAAAGAAAGTGGCAAAGTGATAAAAGCTAGAAGCACTGTTGTTGTTTTCACCACTGGATACAGCTCTAAATAAAAATAATAGAGTCTGATGCTGAAATCACAACGTTTCTTTTCAGTTTAATTAAGAAGCTTATGAAGGCATAAAGTTATTAGTTCACCATTTGTTGATCCACAGTTTAGACTAAACTGTGACAGTTCTAACCAAACAGATCTTTAGTGCAGTTACTGACAAGACAAACTGTACAGAAAATGGAGGTGGTCTGAAATTTTACTGTGACTGTTTTCTGTCTAAACACAGCTAAGCTAACAGAGAAATAATGTAAACTATCAGCTGACACAGCACGTGAAGATGATAAAATACTGCGTTATTCTGACCAGCTGAGTTTTTGTTTGAGGAAAACTTGACAATACCATCATACAACAATTGGCTTCAAACTTTATTCGGTGAGTGATACAGTCTGTGGATATGTAGCATTGATTTGTTGGTGGTTTTGGTCGTGCTAAATATGCTCTGGTACAAGATTTCCACCTCCTATTGAGAGTTTAGAACAGGGTTTCTCAAACGTTTTGGAACCAAGCCACACTAACAGCATCATCAGCCTACTGGCAGCCCCCCATGCCGAAAAAATTTGTGGGATGGGGGTGGGGGATGTACTTCTACAAGTAATGTGACGGACCTGTATGTGGAGGACATGGTGGATTATATAAATAAAGTTGTGAGAAAGCGAAAGTGAGCTCCCTTCACCTTATCAAAACTCTGCCGCACGTATCATCACCAGAACCCCATCCATGAGTCACATAACACCTGTCCTGCAACAACTCCACTGGCTTCCTGTTAAATTTTGCACCATATATGAAATTCTACTTCTTACCTTCAAGGCCATAAACCACCTTGCCCCTCAGTACCTCAGGAACCTCCTCAACATAAACATTCCCACCCGCAGTCTCAGGTCATCTTCATCTGTCCAACTCACCCTCCCACCTGCCTGATTACCATGGAGTCCAGAGCTTTCAGCCGCTCAGCCCCCCGCCTCTGGAATGCCCTCCCAGAACACATAAAAAACTCTGATTCTATTACCACCTTCAAATCCCAGTTTAAGACTTATTTATTCAGACAGGCCTACTCAATTCCATAATTTCACTTTTATCTACTGCCATTTTATGTACCTTTGTGTTTTATATATGTATACAGGGTAGGGAAGCAAAATTTACAATATTTTGAGGCAGGGATTGAAAGACAGTGTATGACCAATTAGTTTATTGAAAGTCATGAGAATGTATTTGCCACAAGAAAATGGACATAATAGAAAATGTTTTTATTCTATGTGTCCTCCTTCTTTCTCAATAACTGCCTTCACACACTTCCTGAAACTTGCGCAAGTGTTCCTCAAATATTCGGGTGACAACTTCTCCCATTCTTCTTTAATAGTATCTTCCAGACTTTCTCGTAATAGTTTTGCTCATAGTCATTCTCTTCTTTTCATTATAAACAGTCTTTATGGACACTCCAACTATTTTTGAAATCTCCTTTGGTGTGACGAGTGCATCCAGCAAATCACACACTCTTTGACGTTTGCTTTCCTGATTACTCATATGGGCAAAAGTTTCTGAAAAGGTATGGATAATAGTGTTAGGTATGATTATGACATCAATATATGTTTGGTTTCAAAACAATTGACGTAGTGCCTGCTGAGAAAAAACAACTAAATGTTCATTGTAAATTTTGCTTCCCCACCCTGTATATGTAATTTAATTGTGTTTTATTTATTTTTAACAACTTTGTACGGTGACCTTGAGTGTCCTGAAAGGCACCTATAAATAAAATGTATTATTATTATTATTATTATTATTATTATTATTATTATTATTAGTGACTATCTGCAGTATGTGCCGAGAGATTTACAATGTCGTGATGTACAACAGTAGCCGCTAACACACCCACCAACATGACGTCACTCGCAACATCCCCATGTGCTTGCACCCCCTGGGAGAGAGTTTCCCCCCGACGCACCCCAAAAGTGAGTCACAAACCTGTTTTCATCGGGTTGTGGGCCTTAGTCTGAGCAAAAAAAAAAATTAATAAAACCAATCCTGTGCTTTATTTTTTATGGAGCGGAGCACTGTCCATTCACACTGTCCAACAGTAGGTGGCAGTAATGCACTGTAATGCTAATTAACACCAGACATTTCACAGCATTAAAGAAGATCTTAAAGTTTCTATTCATATCATGACAAAACTTAGGTATGGCAATGACTACAATCAGATATGGTTTTATTTACACTGAAGACAAAAACTTCAGTGTAGATATCAACTGAAAGAAAAACCCAAGACACTCTCTTTAAACATTAAAATGCCTTTATTGACATGGCACGGTCATATCTACACCTAGATATGATCTAGACTTAGATATGGTCTAGATATGACCGTGCCATGTCAATAAAGGCATTTTAATGTTTAAAGAGAGTGCCTTGGGTTTTTCTTTCAGTAAATAGCTACTTTTTGAATCCCTTTTTCCAAAGAGCACCTCGAACAGACTCTTTTTTGGGCCGAGAAACATTCCTTCCCATGAATTTTTTAAAAAACTTCAGTGTGTTTAAATCTTGAATAAGTGACTTAATGCATTTTTAATTTTTTAACTTTGTGTACATTTTAGTTTTGGTTCAAATGTACCTAATTTAGTGTTAAAGGAAATATTTCCATATTTAGCATGCCCACCTGCTGGTCAGTTTGGTTTATCATTAAACTCGTCTTCTGTGTTTTCATTCTATGATATTCTGTATCTTTTCATTAAATAAATTTGAGAAGTCTAACTTTTATCAGTTTGGGTCGCAGTTTGTCATTGAAGTGTGATAGTGGGTCCTGAAGCCAGACCAGTTGAGAACCACTGGTTTAGAATATCAATACTACCTTAAACTACTTTAGGTCATATCATAAAAAGCCTTCCTCAAACGTTAAGCTAGTTCATGACCTTTAATATAACCAACAGGAGGTGGATGCTCATTTCACTGTATTTCATCATAGTAAAACGCTGGTTCAACTCGTCTCTCGCAGAAGTCACAGGAGGAGTAATCGCAAAAGATATTTTGGGCGACAGCATTTTGAGACATGATGTTACAGCCACGTTTGTGACACATACAACATTCACATGCAGCGCTCATTCAAAGCAGGAGGGATTATGTTTCTGGCTGCCGATATGATGGAGGGAATGTCAAAGCCTGGACTGTGTACAACTGATGCGGCCCATTAATTCACACAGCTCCTTCCTCACTCCTCATCATCATCAGCAGCAGCAGCAGCAGGAGGCTGTGCTTCTGTTGGTGGCAGCACATCGTCTGTCACATAGCCAGCACATATTCAGGGTGAAAAAAAGGTAATAATTTAGAAGTGATTGCCAATAATCACTGCCAATTTCTTGGTAGAGCAGGTAATGTTAGCTTACAGAAGTTAATCATACACCTGTTCAGTTTACATCCTTCCATCCTTCCTCTCCATCCTCTGTTTAAATTCATGCTGCAAAAAACTGTCCAACAGGAAGTGAATATATAGATTTTATCATGACTTCCCTGAGGCTGCCAACATGAAATCCACATAGTATTCTTCTCGTCTCTGCATGTGTTCTTCACAACATACCTGTGAAGCTGCCCAGCACCAGCTCCTCATGTTGAAGAGTCAGACTTTCAATTATTCTTCTAAAAATATATATTACCCGTTCATGCCAACCTTTCACCATTGCGGTGTTCGTAGGCAGGTTTTTTTTTTTCCCACCATAAAGGCTAAGGTGTAGCACCAAAAAACAGTCTTTTTGGCACCGCCAAAGCCAAACTACTTTAAAATCACTGCCAAAACTGAACATAAAAAGTCACTTTTAATTGTTGACTTCTTTCTATTAGTAGCATAAGTGTTGTGAGCATTCTTTCTTAAATATGGAAAGGACAATAATTGAAAATATGGGGAAAAAAGTGGGAAAAAGTTGAAATATTAACTTCACAAAGGACCTACATCTGTAAACATAGGATGATGATTGCAAAACTTTGGGCCAATACAATACAATATTTAAAATGGCGATATAATGATGTTAAGTTCTGTTGATTTCTTTCATTTTTGTTGTCATGTAATCTCTGTTTTGCTCCATATAAACAAGGAAATCTTCAATATTTATCTCAAAACCACCCTCTCACCAAACTGTCTGAGAAGTAAATATTAACCCTTTCATGCATAAATTATGAGAACCTTAATCAAGATTTTTTTTTCCCGAGTGTTTTTATTCTTCTTTAGACATGAAAAAAAAGAATGCAATTGAATTTTTTTTTTATTTTTATCAACCTATTTTTCATGCAGTTCCAAAAATGTCCACTCAGCTGGACACCATGCGTTTAATTTTGGAAGCAAAGAGACATGTATTTACTGATATATTGTGTGAAAACTATGAAATAAAAATATTTTTAATGCTGCTAATCTGTTGTCTTTTCACATTTTAACATACTCTAATACTAGTCATTACTCACTTCATGGAGATATTATGCAAAATAATAAAAAAAAAAAACTTAATTGCAGTTTAATGACAATAACACACAATTAATTTACACTCAAACATGTTACTGCAGATCAAGTTTATCTAGAACAGCAAATTTACAGTAATGGTATGAATTTCAGTGTTTAGGATGATGCACAAGTGTCCACTGTTTTGGCTGATATGGAAGTAAAACAACAAAATACATGAATATATAAGAGAACAGCTGGAGAAAAGCTGTCCACTGTAGTGACCACTATGCATGAAAGGGTTAAAACTTGTTTTCTGAGCAGTAAACAGAGGAATCTTTATTATTATTTGTCAGTATATTATACATGCAAGACAAAACTAAATTAACCCATCACAAGTTGAACACATCACAGACAAGGTAGGTTGCCATGTCAGGCGTCCAGAGAGTAAATAGGGGGGAAAATGTCATGCTCAAGGGCACATGAGCAAGCAATTTATCTGCCAGTCTGGGGAATTGAACAGACAACCCTTTAGTCACAAGCCATTTCTCCAACCTTCTAGGCTATGACTGTATTATCATCTATGCTGGTGATAATGCATCCAAAATCAACAAAACTACAAAAAAATCAAAATAAAATGGCATTTCTTTGGTGAAAACAGCTCAACTTGCCACTTCCTGTTTTGAAATCATATTAACCCTTTCATACATAAGTCACTCCAGTGGACAGTTATTCTCCAGCTGTTCTCTTGTATATTAATGGGTTTAGTTGTTTTATTTCCATATCAGCCAACACAGTGGACACTTACGCATCATCTCATATCCTGACATTCATACCATTACTGTAACTTTGCTGTTCTTGATGAACCTGATCTGCACTAAAATGTTTGACTGTAAATCAACTGTTATTTGTTAGACAAGAAGGGTTTTTTCGCACATTATCTCGATAAATGAGGAATTAATAGCATTAGAATATGTTCAAGTGTGAGAAGACATCAGATTAGCAGCATTAAACATGTTTTTATTTCATTGTTTTCATATCCCTCTCTGATATTGGGTTTTAAACACATGTTTCTTTACTTCAAAAATTAAATGCATGGATGTTTTTGCAACTCCACCGGAAAAAAAAAACTGGATCGCATTGTTTTTTTTTCATGCCTAAGGAGGAATAAAAACACTGAAGAAAAAAATCTTGACTAAGGTTCTCACAATTAATACATGAAAGTGTTAAGCCACGATGATGATGCAGAGCTGTACGTTGGAACTAATGTGGAGTATGAGCCTATATCATCAATTTTGCATAAAAAAACACCAAAAAATATCATTGTTCTAATCACAGATGTCCAGTCCAGGTCTGAATGGGTCGCCCTGGTCAAGAGGACTGGGATTTTGTCTGAAAAAGCTCTTCGTTGATCAGTCTATCACCTTCATTCGACAGTCTGAATCCACAATAATGTATTAAAACACAATAGTGACACAACACAGGCTGCAGAGTTTTGTTTAAGTCAGCAAATTCTGAGATCAAGAGGCTTCAGGGTTTCAATTCCTCATGAGAAAAGACTGTACGACAATGCGGGAAGGCAGTAAAAATACTCTACATATACTGCATACTTAAATGAATATGGATATTTTTTGTTAAATAGTTCTTATTCAGGTGGTAAAACCAGTATAAATAAATAAATATCAGCCACTACTGTATGCTGACAGCTGATATAGGCAGATATCAACCAATATATCTATGCATCCATTGGATTCTAGGTTCTTAGCCTGGGTTGAGCTTATATTTTTACATACACTTTTGACTAAATGCAATTCAGAAATTTTTTTTTTTTCAGTATTCACTACACTCCATCTCTTATTCAGCCCAATTTCTTTCTTTTCCTGATGTGAAATTTCAGGATGAAGAGGACTGAGGTTGTGAAGAAAACTATATAATTTCATATAATATAATTTTGACCTTTTCCAGATAGAATTTATGGAACAGAGTGAGGTTTATGGGGCTCCTTCCATGATAATTATAAAGGAATAACACCGGCAGACGCTTTCATAGCTCTGCTCCAAAATGTAAGGAGTTTGTTCCATGTCCACCAACTTCCATGAAAATCAGAGCAGTGATGTATGAAGGAAAACATCAACAGTGCAAAAAAGTTTTCAATTCATCACGAGGCTGATTCCTGAGCTTCTTCTGTCCAAACAAAACACTGAACCTTTAATTGGTCCTAAACATTTAAGAAAACCACCCTCAGGACATAAGCAGACACATCTACACTAACATAAACTGTACGCGGTGAGTTCATAAATTAAAAGAATAAAAACAGATGCTTATTTTAGTTCAGGGGCCACATACTGTACATAAAATAATAACATAATAACCTATAAATAATGCCAACTCCAAACTTTCCTGTATGTTTTAGAGTGAAAAGAGTAAAATTACATGATGAAAATTTTTGTGTCTACAAACTAGCCTTTAAAACAGGGGTCTCAAACTCATTTTCCTTCAGGGGCCACATTCAGCCTGATTTTTATCTCAAGTGGGCCGGACCAGTAAAATAATAGCATAATAACATATAAACAATGACAACTCCAAGTTTTGGTCTTTGTTTTAGTGTAAAGAAAAAAAAAACATTAAATTATGAAAATACTTACTTTTATAAACTATCCAAACAAAAAAGATGTGAATAACCTGAAAAAACTGAAATTTCTTAAGAAAAATAAGTGAAATTTTAACAATATTATGCCCCAACTTATCATTTCTACATGTACATTATGGATCGGATCTACAAAGACACTAAACACTTAATAACAGGCAAAAAATTGTTAAAATTGTGCTTAATTTTCTTTAGACATTTCAGGTTGTTCATATTTCTTCAGGTTATTCACATTTTATTGTTACACGATAGTTTGTAAATGTAAATATTTCCATAACTTAATGTTATTTTTTGCACTAAAACAAAGACAAAAATTTTAAATTGTTAATTCAAGATTTTTTTTTGCTTAATTCAAGATTTTTTTGTCTTAACTCAAGATTTTTTTTTACTTAATTGAAGATTTTCTTGCTTAATTCAAAATTTTTTCCTTAATTCAAGCTCTTTTTTTTTTTTTTTTTTTTCTGAATTCAATTCAAGACTGGAATTTTTGCACTTTGCAAAAATGTCCCACGATCCGGATTGGAACCTTTGGCGGGCTGCATTTGGGCCCCGGGCTGCATGTTTGAGACCCCTGCTTTAAAACATGTGAATAAAATGAACAACCTGAGATTTATTGAGAAAAAAAATAAGTGCAATTTTAACAATATTATACTACAGTTAATCAGTTACATATGTGTTTTACAACTTACAGATCAAAGGCATAATATTGTTAAATTGCATATAAAACATTTCACGTTGTTCCTATTTCTTCAGATTATTCAGATTTTTTGCGAAAGGACAAACATTTTCACACAATTTGACTTTATTTACACTAAAACAAACAGAAAAATGTGGAGTTGTCATTATTTATAAGTTATTATGACAGTATTTTACTGATCCGATCCACTTCAGATGGAATCAGTGAGGCCCCTGGGACTAAAATGATTTTAACCCCTTTGATTGTTAATATGTTCAGTGCAAGGTTATAATAGTTTAGGATTTTTCATTATAGTTTAGTTTTATTTAGTTTTGACTTTTTTTCTCTAATTCAGTTAGTTTCAATTAGTTTTTAGAGCAGGTTTGCTAGTTTTTATTCATTTTTGTTAATTTTAAAATGCTTAGTTTTGGTTTAGCTTTAGTCTTCTCATATCTTTTATCGCTGTCATATTGAAATAAATCCCAGACAGGACTCTGCTGCTTTTTCCCAACTTTAGTCTCCATTATTTCCAGGTGAAGTGGAGACCAAAAGACGACTCTAAACCACAAGTGACGACAAGTGACGGACTGTTAAGTGTTGTATGGGGCCGCCAGCTAAAATTGCTTAAGGGAAATAAATCACTTTCATACCAATCTGACACTGACAAAAATAAAAGGAATTTTATCCATAATTTTTTTTTTTTTTAAATAAGTTTTAGTTAGTTTTGTAAGCACACAATACAGTTTCAGTTAGTTACCATTTTTTTTGTTTTAATTATAGTTTTTATTTATTTCACTCAACAAAAATGTTTTTACAATTCTAGTTTTCGTCATTTCGTTCGTTTTCGTTAATGATAATAACCTTGGTTCAGTGTAATTTTATGCATTTCTCAAATTCATCCCACTGGCCGGATTGGACCCATTTGGCGGCCCCTTTTGGCCCGCGGGCCGGATGTTTGACATCTCTGGAATAAGGGACCTAATTTGTACAATCCAGTTTAATCTCTTTTGTGTACTTGTTACATAAGACTGTATTCATGCAACATTTTTTGGAACTGTTACTCAACATGTTTTTTTGTTGTTGTTTTTTTTAAAGAATCCAACAAATACATTCAATCAGTAAAAATCTTCAATATTTCAATTTCGCAATATTGCAGGGTTATTTATGGGTACTTTTGTGGGGCCTGTGCACTGATTTTTGCAGAATATATTTCATGCAGAATCCGACTTACCGAGCAGCGAACCTATGAGGATGAGAACCTGAATGGTGGTGGTGAAATCCCGGTAGACTTGCTCTCGAACCAGGCGCTGCGGGTCGTCCAGTCCGGTTTCCTCGGCCGGTGGACCGATGCTGGTGCTGATGATGCTGATGCTGGTGCTGATGCTGCTGCTGGTGCTGATGCTGTCCCACCGGGTCGGGTTCGGGTTCGATGCGTTCAGGAAATCCAACCAGAGGTGAGCTGATGTGAAATTGGCTGCACCGTCCCCTACCGTCGCAACCCGGCTCCCACTGTCCATGTTGGCCCCCCCACCTCCACCACCACCACCACCACCACCACCACCCCCAGGCGGCGATGCAGACGGTGTTTAACGGGGTTGATGGGATGTCAGCCGGCAATACAGATGCATTTCTGTCCGTGAGGATTTTAGGCTGCAAATGTCCAAATATGGACTTTATGTGCAGAGGAGATCCCAGGAAGGCAACAGCCGGCAACAAGATGATCTACTGTCTGAGGAATTATAAAAAAACATGGTGCAATAATAATAACCTCACATCACATCAAAGCCGAGGTTGTGTGTCGGGTGTATTTCCAACGCAGATGCATGGTAGAAATCCCAGAAATCCGTGCGCCCTGACATCCAGTGTCCGTTCTGGAGGATGAAGCGTGAATCCTGCAGCTCAACACACTACCATCACCTCTCTCTCTCTCTCTCTCTCTCTCTCTCTCCGTCCAGAAAAATATTGTGGCTGACAGGCTGCTACTCCCGCTGCCGCTGCCAATCGCACAGTCAGAGAGTGTTTATTGGAGGACTGGCTGGTGTGGGGAGACTCCACTGAATATTCCACAGCATGAGGCGCAAGACTGGAAGCCCCTCCTCTTCTACCAGAGCCAAGAAACTCCACTGAATCTTATGAATGACCAGCAGTCTGGAAAAGGAGAGGAGCACTGGACACACACGGAAAAATACTGTTTAGTCTTTGTTGTTTTGTTTTCTTCTTCCCTTTATTTTTCTTTTGCAGAACAAAGAAATACACTGGGTTACAAAAAAAATGTTTTTTGCAAGTTGTCTAGGTTTTTTCAACTGAATTAGGACCATTTTGCACCGCTAAATCCAAAAATGACATCTGTTTTTCTCAATCAGGTCAGGGTTTTTTTTTTTGCCAATTTGATTTTGAAAAATTTGATCTTCTCACAAAATTGATTACATTTTTGTGACTTTATCAGTTGATTTTTTATATAGTTCTCACCCAAAATAGGTTTTAAGAGAAAAAAAAAAATCATTTTCTTACAGGATTCCTGTTAGGTACAATGGTGTATTCACCGCAGATGTAGCAGAATACGTCAGGCTTATTTTTGCAAGATCTTCTAGTCGAAGCCATTTCATTCACCTGTCATATTAAAAAAACATTAATCATAAATTGGCAAAAGTAAAATCTTCAGAACTCGTTTATTGCAAGAAATGTGAAAGAACTTTGTATCATATGATGTGAAAATGCCCATAAATGTAAGCAAAAATGTTAAAAAGCCAATATGTAGCATAGTTCAGAAAGTTGACCTGATTGAGCAAAATTAATGTGATTTTTGGATTCAGCACACCAAAATTATCCTAAATCAGCTCAAAAAACTTAAACAATAAATTTGTTGTTGACCAGTAATATCATTACCCCAATCCTGGAAAAAAAAAAAAAAAAATCCACACATACAGAAAATACATACTTAACCCTCCAACACCGAATGTGTCATATTTGATACGTGACTTTTGAAGCCCTCTACATGATCAGTGTGATATTTTTTTCTTGAAAACCCAATATACCAGTGTTTTTCAACCTTGGGGTCAGGACCCCACATGGGGTCGCCTGGAATTCAAATGGGGTCGCCTGAAATTTCTAGTAATTGATTAAAAAACAAAAAAACAACAACTTATTAACCCTTTCATGCATAGTGGTCACTCCAGTGGACAGTTATTCTCCAGCTGTTCTCCTGTATATATTCATGGGTTTTGTTGTTTTACTTGCATATCAACCAACACAGTGGACACTTATGCATCATCCCATAATACACTGACATTCAGACCATTACTGCAACTTTGCAGCTCTTGATAAACCTGATCTGTAGCAACGTATTTGACTGTAAATCATTGCTAATTGTTATTAGACTGTGTTTAACAGGGGTATTTTTCCCAAAGTTGTTGTGTTTTGTTGTTTTTTGCATATTATTTGAGTGAGTAATAACTACTATTATAGTATGTTAAAATGTGAGAAAACATCAAATTAGCAACATTAAAAAAACATTTATTTCATAGTTTTCACATACTATGACAGTAAATGCATGTTTCTTTGCTTCAAAAATTAAACACATGATGTCCATCTAAGTGGATATTTTTGTTAATCCATGAAAAAATAGGTTCATAAAAAAAATAAATTTCAGTAACGTTGTTTTTCGTGCCTAAAAAGGAATAAAAACACCCAGGAAAAAAAAATCTTGATTAAGGTTCTCATAATTCATGCATGAAAGGGTTAATAGAAAATATATGGTGAGTTGACAGAGACAATCCCAATCCATAGAAGACTTGATGAACTGAAGCTGAAACTGAAGCACGGTGATACTGTTTATGTTTTAAATGTTCATTGTGGTCGGTTTCAGATGCTGCAGCTCTTTCATAATTCATAATTTGAGTCACTGTTTGTTCAGTATTAATTTTCAGCCTTGTAAATCCAAGCTGGACTGACTGTACATATCCTGACCAAGGAAAATAAAATTCACACTTTGTGCAGTAATCTACACCTGGCTTTTCTGCCTCTGTCCATAATAATATACATTATATAGACTAAATGTCGTCTAAAATTAATGTTTATTTGCAACATAGTATAGTAAACTATTACATGATCAAAAACAAATTAATTTTAGCAAAAAAAAAAGTCTCTGTTTTGAATGTCTGGGGTCACCAGAAATGTGTGATGTTAAAATGGGGTCACGAGCCAAAAAAGGCTGGGAACCACTGCAATATACAGTGGTGTAGTGGTCCCTGGAGAAGTGGGTGTACTCAATTTTTGGCTTCTATTTTTTTTTTTTTTTTTTTAAGTCCAGAAAAACGCCGTTTTAGAAGCAGTGACCTGTCAAACTACTCTATTTAGTTAGCCCAAAAATCCATCAGTAGTATTTGCTCACCTTTATAAAATTATCAAGACTTGATCAGGAGCAGTTTGTAGGTATTACTGGTCACACAAGCAGCTGCATGGATGTAAATGTATTCAACATGAGGCAAACATAGGATAATGTTAGCCTTTCATAACGTTAACCTACTCACACAGTTTAACTATTGGTGGAAAAAATCTCCTCTTCTCTAAATGTGTAGTCATATGTCCAATAGTTTAACAGTGGATAAACATTCTGAAACCACCTTAAAACTTACCTCAGAATTATGTATTCCATGAAAGTAGGTTCTCTCAATATGTGTCAGTCATTTTAAATATGTTTATTCTGCCTTTCTTGTTCGCATTTCCAATAATCACACATCTTTCAACGAGAAGTGCAGTGACCTGTCAATCAACTGGGGTGGCACTGGCACCTGAGGTGTCCAGTCAGGCTCTAGAGATGCCCAGTGCTGGTCAGCAATATTTTCCTTGGTGTAACCCCCCCTACTCTGCTTCTGATTGGCTCATCAGTCCTCATGCCTAAAGTCAACCAATCTAATCAGTGAAGGCAATGAGTGCTAGCCAGTTAGAGGCAGAGAAGGCCAGGTCATGGCTTCACCATCCTGGGAGAAAAAATGTGCAATTTGGCTCAGATACTACTGACTGGTGCACATCAGGGGAATTAGGAGTGGGTATACTCAATGCTGACTGAAAAATAAGTAGGTATACTCCATATACCCCCATACCCCTGCCAATATATACAGGGTTATTCAAAAAGAATGAACCGATTTCATTATGCAATATTTTCATAAGGAAAAGCAATAGAAAACTCCAGTCAACTCACAAGTATTCTACACAATCATCTTTCATTTCCTGTCTTACAAGTGTTCAATGTGGCTATCACCTGCAGCACAGACAACATCGATGCGATAAGAGAATTCCTCCCAGACGCGTATCAGCATATCATGATCCACTGAGTTGATCGCTGTTGTTATTCGATGTTTAAGGTCATCGAGGTTAGCCGTTCAAAACTTAAAAAACTCCTCTTTCAAATGGTCACTGACTTATTCCATGACGATGACTGAGAATTGAAGCAATGCGTCATGATATCGGTTCATTCTTTTTGAATAACTCTGTATAATTAGATACATGCAATAGATGGATAATCCACCAGGGGGGAGGAATTCATTCACCAGAGGCCTTTCTAGTGACACTAAGACTGACAGGAGGCAGAACTTTGCCAATTTTGAAAAAGAACTACCAATTTGTTAGACATGTTTGTCTTATATTATGTTTTTGTTTGTTCAAAAATAATAATATTTGAGCACTGAGACCCGATGTATCAAATATGATACAAAATTGAAAATCATACATGGAAATTGATATTTGGAAAAAAAAAATTGGGGGTTGTTCAGAAGGACCAAAAAAAGCTCCAGTTTCAAATAACTGGTAATGATTTAATGGTTCAGGCTTTACAAGGTTAAAAGTAATTACCACAAAACTGAAGATTTTCTAGAAATAGTAAATAAAACTAAGTAAATTAAATAAAATGAAATAAAATAAAATAACAATACAATTATAAAACTAGAAGCACTCGGAGAGCGCAGACCTCCGCCAAGGCTGATCAGTGGCCCCCCCGTGGGCCCCCCCACCCCCGATCACCACCAAAATTTAATCATTTCTTCCTTATCCCATTTCCAACAAACCCTGAAAATTTCATCAAAATCTGTCCATAACTTTTTGAGTTATGTTGCACACTAACGGACAGACAAACAAACAAACAGACAAACAAACAAACAAACCCTGGCAAAAACATAACCTCCTTGGCGGAGGTAATCAGACCATAGTAGTGTACAACTGTAGCACAGAACAGACTAGAAGCACTCAGAGAGCACAGACCTCTGCCAAGGCTGATCAGTGGCCCCCCCCCCATGGGCCCCCCCCACGCCAAGGAGGTTATGTTTTTGCCAGGGTTTGTTTGTTGTTTGTTTGTTTGTCTGTCTGTCTGTTTGTCTGTCCGTTAGTGTGCAACATAACTCAAAAAGTTATGGACAGATTCTGATTAAATTTTCAGGGTTTGTTAGAAATGGGCCCCCCCGTGGGCCCCCCCACCCCCGATCACCACCAAAATTTAATCATTTCTTCCTTATCCCATTTCCAACAAACCCTGAAAATTTCATTTTATTGGGGTCAGTTTAGTTTTTATTAAACTGGTGTCAGACATGAGGCCAGCGGGCCAAAACTGGCCGGCCAAAGGCTCCAGTCTGGCCCTCCAATTTTGAAATGCTAAATTTACACTGAAGGTATTAAGAGTCATGGAAATGCATAGGAATTGACATCATAATCCATTTAAAGGGGTCATATTTTGCTAAACCAACTTTTATTACTCTTTGGTCCTTTTATTTGTGTATTTGGACCCCAACAGTTCAAAAGTTTGAACCCTCCAGGTGCTGCAAAGCTATCTTTGTATCAATTTTGGCAAAAATCAAGTGAATTTCTACAACCTGGTTTAATTCCTGCTTAATTTGTTACATCTATAACTAATTATGTCACGACATTTGCACATGTAAGGTCAAGACTTCCAACATTTCAACAACAGTCGATAAAATTGTAAAGATATGACTCGTAATATTTGGTTCCTGAGGAGTCTGTTTTGAGAATCACCATACAGTCTCCTTTCATAATTTCTGTTTAGACTCTACTGTATAAAAAAGAGAAGCATCCAGTGTCCATTGTGGTCATTTAAGACAATTAAATTGTAAGTTTGGGTAAAAAAAAAAAAAAAAAAAGCAAAATGACTGTAAACATCCAAAGAATTCAAGAGCAAATAAGTGTGAACTGAAGAAAAATGTCATCGCAAAAAAAATTCCATAAATCACTTTTCAATGTGTTATACAGTCAATACATATCAATACATTTAAATTAATATAAAAAAAAATCATTAAGTGACTTGCAATAAATGTAAAGGGAAGTTGGAGTGAACTAGAAGTAAAGAGCAGTTTAAATATTTCTGAATTGCACTGTAGTGTAATATTTTAGTTATATTTCACCTGGATCTTTGTTCAGAATGGTTATAATTCCTGAACCGCTGATGCAATATTTTCGTTAAACCCCTTGAATTACAGCTGAGAGCCCACACTTCGATCGCATCCCCACTGCGTTGTTTCCGATCCACTGTGGCAGTTTACAGAGGCGACGCTACAACGCTTCAGTTACTGTCCAAATGCATAAACCTGGCTTGTCCTTTCACAACACTGCTGCTAATGTTGTCGTGTTCAGTCTGTTCTCTCACAGCAGCTCGTCACATTCCGCTGTGGAGGGTGAAAATACCCCAGCGCATGCCTCAGTGAAACAAAACAGCATTTTATAGTCGACTGCAGTGAACTTACAGGCTTTTAATTAATAGCAGAACATTCTTTTAATGTCCTTCAGGCTTATATGGATTCACTGTTTCAGCTAAATAAGAGATCGGTGAGTAACAGCATTAAATCTTAAACTAAAGATCCTCCACTGTTCTTGCTCAGCCTCCTAATTTATTAATATTATTAACCCTTTAAGTGCCAAAGTTGCAATATTGCTACAAGCAGCATAACTGACTAAAACAGACCATAGCTCCAGATAGTTTGCCATATCTTGTTACCACCTTCCAACAATAGGTGGCAGACATGTGCCCCTTCAATCCTAATACCATTTCAGGGCATGCATCTATTCAACGGGAAGAAAGAAGTCCAGTTTGAAAGACCAGGTTCCGAGCTGATCGAATAAGTAAAGTTTATTACCACACCCCCCAAAGGTTGTTTTTGGTTCGGTTTGTTTGTTCCTTTGTTTGTTAACACTCTATCAGCAAAACTGTTGGTTGAATTCATACCAAATTTAGTTTATACATTGCCAGTGACCCAGAATAAATGTCATTACATTTTGGGAAAAGTTGATCAAAGTAAAAAAATTTTATGAATTCTTAAAATCTTTTTTTTTTTCCCTTTACATTATTATGGTTGAAAATTCAAATGTCTGTAGCAGCAAAACTATTGGTTGAATTCACACCAAATTGGATTTATATATTGCCAGTGACCCAGAATAGATGTGGTTACATTTTGGGAAAGTAGGTCAAAGGTCAAATTCTTTATGAATTTTTTTTAAATCTTTTTTTTCTCCCATTTACTTATAATGGACAAAAATTCAAATGTCTATAAAAACATTACTTTTGTTTCAGTTTACTTCAAACTTGGCACATATATATAGAGGCAAGTGATATGCTGACATCAGCAGGACTGATGCCAAAATAAGCTACAATACGTGAGGGGCGGGGTTTGTTGTGCCTGGCACCACTTGTTTAGCTTTATGGAAAAATTTGGCTACTCTGCTCCTTGGCTTAAAAGATGCTAAAACTCACTGCGTTTTAGTTTCAACAAATAATTAAGTTCATTTAAGGAAAAGATGAGAAAAAAACACATGGAAAACTTCCACGTAAATATGTCCAAAGTTCAATTTTACTAAAAGTTAAGCAATCCAATATGTCTGCCGCCCTGTGACGTTACAATATATAAATTGGATGAGTACATTTACTGCCATTTTTTCATTTAAAAATATTTGAAACAAAATTTTGCCCTTTGAGTATGTTTAATATTACATTTAGACCTTTCCAATTATGTGTAATATTTGTCTTAAACTTGTTTGGTTCAAAAGTTAAGAATCAAAACAGTACTGGGCTGTCCATCTGTGACTCCCTTGACCTCGCCCTTTAGTAGATGCATATCATTTCACAAATATATATATTTACACCATATAAAACATTTCAAATCAGTTTAATATCAACCAATACTGGTATAAATATCAGTATGTCATGAAATAGCAAATGTTGGCATAACCATCTGAACAAACATCAATAAAACTCCTCAGTGCCTCATTTCTGTCTAGTCTGAATTATTCTCAGCAACAAAATGCAAACACAGGAATAGGGAGAGTTTATTCATTATTCATAAAGCTTAATAATACAGCACTAATGGTCAAAAGAGAATGAATCTGAAAAAAATACAAACATCTTCAGTCTCAAGTGGTGGTTCTAACCTTCGAAGTGCACTTACGCTCTAATAAAAAGAACGAGGAGCTGAACTGAACCACTTCCTGTAAATTGTCAAAGATGACGGAGCGTATTCATTCATACTGTGTTCACCTGAAAACATTCATTAGCATTTGTCCCTCACTGGAAACATCTGGAAGCCATCAAGGATAAAAATGTCCATGTCAAAAGAGATTCTATGAAAATTTTATACATTTACTTTATTTTTGATTTTAAGAGTAAGATCTTTTAATTTTTTAGATCTTTTATTACAGTCCTTTTTTTTCTGTTTTAATCCGCTAACCATCAGTTTAAATGGGTTTTACGTAGTACCGGTGTTTAAACTCAACAGCAGGAGGAAGTCACGTACCAGAACACACTTAGAACTACCAAAACCATCCAATCAAAACTATGCATCCACAAATTATTGAATCATTGAACATAAAATAAAATATAAAATCATTGACTGAAGTATAAAGCTCATTGTTTTCACAAATCTGTATTATAGAATCATCTCATTTTCAAACTCATAACTGCTTATTTTAATATCCATAGTGACATTTTTTCTTATCTTCATGTGCTACAATAGCTTATAGTTTACATTATAGCTCTGTTAGCTTAGCTCTGTTTATAGACAGAAAACAGTCACAGTGAAACCACAGTCCACCTCTATCTTCTGTACAGTTTGTGTTGTCAGTAGCTGCACTAAAGATCTGTTTGGAATCATCCAAACAAGGTCAAAACTGACACAGTTTAGTCTGAACCGTGGATCAACAAACATCCAACTTAGCAAAGATAACATCACATAATAACTTTATATCTACATATGCCTCATAATAAAATAAAACACTGTGATTTCAGCATCAAACTTCATTCTTTTGATTTCGAACTGTGTCCAGTGGTGAAAACAACAGTGCTTCTAGATTTTACCACTTTGTCACTTCCAGAATTTTAACCCTTTAAATGGCAGTGTAGAAATATGGCACAATGTCGACAAAAAATGCATTACTTTCCATTTAACAAATGCTTAGTGATTTTCATTATAAACTGATTAAACAGCCAAAAGCCATCAGGCACAATATAATCTCTGTGATAATCTTTTGCCATTACACCCTTATGGTCATGTGATTCATTAGGAGTTAAAGGCCAGTGTCATTCTGATGCACCACTGTGGGTTAATGACTGCTCTTGTTCAAATGTCTCTTGAAGAAATTCAGGACTCTCTCCCACAGGTCCAGCTGAGCCTCAGAGTGAGCTTTTGCCTCCCCACCAAACGTCACAGCCATCCCTATTGCTCCGTGGACACTGGACGGACAAAAAGGCATGTTGGGGACTTCCAGAAAGTGTCCTGCGTTGGGATACGTCACCACCTCGAATGATTCCTTGCCATGACTTCTTAATATCTCTGCAGCCTGATTGACGTAGAACACACTGCGCCAGTTGTGGTCGTCTTCCGAAGCAGCGAACAGGAAGTGGCCGGTAGCACGTTCTATCGGAGGCATACATGGTCGGTTCTCCTCCAAGGTGGAATCAGCCATGCAATAACGAATATCCAAGAGGGTCGAGTCTATGATTTCCACTTCGTCTGTGTTGAATGGAAGTGGAGGCACAACAATGTCTTTGTAGTGTAATGGAATCAGACAATTGGCAATGCAGCCGTTAATGAAGACGGTTGCCGAGATACCAGGGAGAAAAGATGCCATGGACAAAGCCAAGGCACCGCTATGAGAGATGGATATGACACCGACGCCAGGGCCTTTAACCTGTATGGGAATAATGTGTTAAATAACCATGTTACCACAACTACTACAAACAACTACTGACCAAGTTTTCAAGAGTACAGAAAACTACTACATCATAACAGAAAGAGCATTTTCAAAAAACTTCAAATTGATTTTTTAGCAACTTAGTACTAGTATTTTAGCTTACGAAGAGCTGTCATGTCAACTTTTGGTGAAATAACCCTGATTTTCAGTCTCAGCTTTCACATATCTTACATACTCTGAGAGGTTTTGACATTATTTCTGAGTTTTATGCCAAAATGTCTGCAGCTAAACTTTGTGTCGTGGGTTGTAACCATTCATCTTCTTTTTGATTATATTCCAGAGCTTTTCCTGTATACACACAGTACTTTACACTCTAGCTAACAATTATTAATGGCTTCTCTAAAAATCTCTTCAAAACCATCAAATACTGACTTTATTATAATAAATAGTTAAGAATAGAAAAGCAATACAGGTATTTAAGTATGGAAAGGTCCTTCCTTCTATCCTTCCTCCCTCCCTCCCTTATTTAGACCTGTATATAGTTTCAACTAAGGCTGTAGTTAATAGTTACTTTCATGACAGACTAAATTACTTTACTGTCATCCATAAAATGTTATAAATACTGACCTAAGTCTAAATTTTTAATCAGCTTATATTTGCCAGACCAAAGTTTTAAAATATTCAGTTTCTCATGAAGCAAGGAATGAAGCATGAGGAGCATGACGAGTTTGGCTGGCTGTGTCAGGTTTAGCAATAATTTGGATTTGCATTTTTTGCATCATTCTTTCATTTTATTACTGCCACAGGTTTGTATCACCAGTAAGAGGCCAGTAGGTGGCACCATTGGTACTGTGTCTACAAATATGGGTGACAAGTGCATAACAAAGTACATACAGGGTGGGGAAGCAAAATTTACAATGAACATTTAGTTGTTTTTTCTCAGCAGGCACTACGTCAGTTGTTTTGAAACCAAACATATATTGATGTCATAATCATACCTAACACTATTATCCATACCTTTTCACAAACTTTTGCCCATATGAGTAATCAGGAAAGCAAACGTCAAAGAGTGTGTGATTTGCTGAATGCACTCGTCACACCAAAGGAGATTTCAAAAATAGTTGGAGTGTCCATAAAGACTGTTTATAATGGAAAGAAGAGAATGACTATGAGCAAAACTATTACGAGAAAGTCTGGAAGATACTATTAAAGAAGAATGGGAGAAGTTGTCACCCGAATATTTGAGGAACACTTGCGCAAGTTTCAGGAAGTGTGTGAAGGCAGTTATTGAGAAAGAAGGAGGACACATAGAATAAAAACATTTTCTATTATGTCAATTTTCTTGTGGCAAATAAATTCTCATGACTTTCAATAAACTAATTGGTCATACACTGTCTTTCAATCCCTGCCTCAAAATATTGTAAATTTTGCTTCCCCACCCCATATATATATATATATATATATATATATATATATATATATATATATATATATATAATTACATTAAATAGAGACTGAGAAAAAAAAAAAAAATCATATTATTTTAATTATATTTTCTTTGACTTCTCATCTTCATTACTAACCTCAGAGCAGCCCCTCAGATATGTTACAGCCTCTTCAAAGTACTCCATATCCAGGTATTCAGGTGTTTTGGGTAAATCCTGGTAGCCAAGATAGGCAAGCGCTAGAACAACAAAACCTTGATTTGCCAAAAGGCTGGCTCTGACCTCGGATAGACGACCACCAAAAGTGTACAAATCCACAATTGCAGGGAATGGGCCATTTCCTGGAGAAACACGTAGATAATGGGAAAGAAACCAGAGTTAAAATCGTGTATTCTAACTTGACAGATAGTACAGACAGACATTACCAGGTGGGATGAAGAGGACTCCTCTTATTCGGCCTTCTTTTACAGGTATTCTCTTCATTCCTTCAGTCATAAACTCTCTCTCGTTGGTTTCAGAGGCTAAAACTTCACCAGTCTCCCCACTCCATGCTTCAATCTCCACCCGCACTGGGCTGAGGACATTCTTCTTCAGGAGTTTATTGTGTGGAGTCTCAGGAGACAAAGCCCAAAACAAACCCATAGGCTCCACTCCTGTATAACTCCCACCCAGAGAGGGGGCCCGGCAGACGTCCACCTGACCCGCTCCATCTGCTTTGTACTGGGCAGAGGCTTTGAAAACTATCCCTCTGTCATCAACCAGTCTGGACCTCAGCTCTACTCGTTTGTGAGGGGCAAGTCCTTCCAATTTAATCTGAACCATTTTATCAAAAAAGCAGCGAACACTGGGGAGAATTTTCAGACGGATCTGTGAATAAGCCATTTCAACTCTTCAGGACAGATGATATTTATGACAGTCTTGTTGGCGTGGTTGTTACTGCATCTGAAAAGCAGAAAAGAAACAAAAGCAAAAAGAACTTTCTATCTTTAATGACAGCCTGGTCAGTACAAAAATCTACTAATCATGTCTAATTCAGCAGAAATTATATCAAAACCATGAAGAGTGTCGACTTTAATAAATCTTCATTGATCATCATTTGAAAATAAATAATATGTAATGTCAAATGAGACTTTAGAATTATTATAGACAGGGTTTGAAGAAGTTTTCATGTTCTTTGTTAGGTTTAAAGTACTAGCCCATTGTTAAATACTTTACAATGAGTACAATTTCTGAGTCAATACCTACTTAAAGTATGTAAAAATGGGCCTCACGCAGCAATATTCTATTAGTTTTCTCTCATAGTTTCTCTCATATTCTTGGTTAAGAGAAAAACTATTAGATACTAGATGTGTTCTCTGCATTAGTTTGGTTTGGGGAAAAAGAAAGAATAAAACCCAGTCAGCCCAGCAATACCAGATAGAAGAGGAAAAGGGGAGACAAAGTCAATAAAATTTACTTCTAGCTAGGGATGTAACGATTACCAGTATAACAATAAACCACGGTAAAATTGCTGGCAGTTAGTATTACTGTTTAAATTCTAATTATCATGATAACCGTGTTTGATTACCGCACTTTCAGGGGAAAAAACGCCTATGTAAAGACAGCTTTTATGTCAAATATTTGAGTATAGTTTTAATTTATTAAAATTTTAATTTTACATACCTAATATTTGGAACCAATATTCACTTTTAAAGTCTTTGAAAAGGTTTGTTAAGCATCTGTGTGTTATTTATGCAATAAAGTATATACATTTTTAAATCGGATTTTATATATTTTTTTTGTGTTTCCTGTTCTATTATGTTTTTATAGCGGGTTAAAGTGAAAAAATAATAGACAGATGATATAGATGAAGTTGTGCTGAAAAAAAAAGATCCTAAACATGGGTATAGTAAACATTTGTTTATATAGTATAAAAAGGCAAAATCAAAAGTACTGAAAAACGGACAAAATAGACTCAGACCACTAAGGGTTAATATTTCAAAGTTTCTGCAACAGAAGGTGCACTGTGCCAATTATTTTATTTGTTATATTTTATTTTTATTTATTTTTTCAAAATACAACTTGGTTAAATTATTTCACTTTTTGAACATTTTGAGCACTTTCAACGATACCACGATAATGATAACCATGATAATCTTGGTCACAATAATCGTGATATGAAATTTTCATATGATTACATCCCTACTTCTAGCCAAAAGAAGATAAAGTTAATTTAATTCCTAAATCAATGTAAAAAAAATAAATAAATAAATAATAATAATCTAATAGTATTATTATGTAAAATAATAATAAAATGTAAATGATGGCTTGCACCTTTCACATCTATCATGCATGAAATCATAAAATCTATTGTAAACATTACAGTGATCCATGTCTGCACAGTGTTACATTTATAGGGGCCCACAGTGATTTATTTCCCCCACGTGTCCCTGAATAACCCAGGGATTCAAACATGAAAGTAAAAACAGACTGAGTGTGCCAATACACAAACATGCTGGGCAACTATTCCAGTTTATACTCAAGTAAACAGTTATTCTTTGAAGGTCAACAAGGCTTTCACGTAAATAATTAGCTGCTAATGAAACAGAATTACAAGAGCAGGATAGGTTTGTTAAAGACTAACTCTACAACCAGTATCAGAATGCAGGTGAAAGGTCAAACACTGACGACTTCCTCTAAAATAAAAACAAACCAGCGAAAAATGCAGCAAACCCTGACACTTACACCGCATACCATACTTTATTAACAGTTATACATGAAGGACACACTGTTAGTATGTTTGCATGATGAATTTAACTAAACTTCACTAGCAAGTGGGCTAACTTTACAGCTCCGGACGTCATTTTTATCCTTAGGTTTAAAAAAAAACCTGTCGTCCGTAGATTCATTTTAATGCCTCGAAAAATAGCATACTGTCACACACATATATAAATTTCGTCTATGTACAGAAAATATGGGTTTAAATGTAGGAATGATTAAAAATTGTGCAAACCTCACAGAAATACCCCCCAATTCAGCCTCATTTTCTTCTTCGCTTATTTAATGGCGGCTGTAAACTGGAGTTTGACCGGTTTACCGCCACCTATCGGTAGTGGAGAGAAAAGGTCGCCTGTTATCTGTTGCTGTACTGCTGTAAAATCGTCATACGTCAACTTGTTTTCTTGCTTTATTTGCATAAATCACTTCAACAGCTTCAGACTTGCTCAGTGCTACCAAACAATTTAATAATTTTCAGGATTTTAACCCTTTAAAGCCAGTTTATTTATTCATTTATTTTTAATTATTATTATTTTTTAGAGGAAAAATAACACATCATTTTTGTCTCACATTTTGGTGATGTTACTTCTTTCCCATCATTTTTTTCTTCTGTATTACATATTGTTAACATTTAATTTTTTATGTAATTTTTGTCCCATTGAGTCTTTTAAGTCAACTTCCTCTTTAGATCTTTTTTCCTCCTCTACAGTTTGCATTGCTTTGCTGAGGTCAACATTTATAAATTCTTATATTCTTCTTCTAATTCAAAGAGAAAAATATCTCACATATAAGAGAAAAGGTCACCTGTTATCTGTTGCTGTACTGCTGTAAAATCGTCATACGTCAACTTGTTTTCTTGCTTTATTTGCATAAATCACTTCAACAGCTTCAGACTTGCTCAATGCTACCAAACAATTCAATCATTTTCAGGATTTTAACCCTTTTAAAAGCTTTTTTTTTTTTTTTTTTAATTATTATTATTTTTTTAGAGGAAAAATAACACATCATTTTTGTTATACATCTTGGTGATGTTACTTCTTTCCCATCATTTTTTTCTTCTGTATTACATATTGTTAACATTTACTTTTTTATTTAATTTTTGTCCCATTGGGTCTTTTAAGTCAACTTCCTCTTTAGATCTTTTTTCCTCCTCTACAGTTTGCTTTGCTTTGCTGAGGTCAACATTTATAAATTCTTATATTCTTCTTCTAATTCAAAGAGAAACATATCTCACATATAAGAGAAAAGGTCGCCTGTTATCTGTTGCTGTACTGCTGTAAAATCGTCATACGTCAACTTGTTTTCTTGCTTTATTTGCATAAATCACTTCAACAGCTTCAGACTTGCTCAATGCTACCAAACAATTCAATCATTTTCAGGATTTTAACCCTTTTAAAAGCCAGTTTATTTTTTTAAATTATTATTTTTTTAGAGGAAAAATAATACATCTTTTTTTTTTTCTTCTGTATTACATATTGTCAACATTTACTTTTATATGTAATTTTTGTCCCATTGAGTCTTTTAAGTCAACTTCCTCTTTAGATCTTTTTTCCTCCTCTGCAGTTTGCATTGCTTTGCTGAGGTCAACATTTATAAATTCTTATATTCTTCATCTAATTCAAAGAGAAAAATATCTCACATATAATATTGTGATGTATTTCACTCTGCAAATTAATGGCCCAATAAAAAAACAGCACAAAGACCAATTTCAGAATCTGATCCTAAGTTTGGGAAAGGTAGAACTATTAAATTATTTGTTGATTTATTGTTTTATATTTGGTTGTATTTGTTTTATTTTGTCTGTTTTGATCCTCCTGAAAATGATCTAGATTACCCTAGTTTAAAATAAAATATATCTTTGTGCTTAAGCTGCATTCATTACCTTATTTAGCTCGTGGCAGTGACAAATAACATGTTTCATCATTTTTCCTCAAAATCTCATTCACAAAGTCTTGATGGATGTTTCACCATTAAATGTATTGTTTTATTTAACCCTTTGTGTCCTGACCTCAACATTCATGTGATTTCTCTGGAGATTTCCCCTATTGTTTTCATGTCTATTTCTTCATTTTATTAATAGATGGCATCCTTCATTTCCTAAATCCAGCACTTTTAACCCACAACCAAAAGGAAAGCCAAAGGACGAAGAATTAATGACAAGTTACATTTTATTTGTCCCTCTGATTCTTTTATCATTTTAAGTTGCTTGTACCCATTTTACATCTATATGCTTTAGTTTTGTTTTTGTTTTTTATGTCGGACAGGCAGGGATTGACTTAAAACATCTGACATTGCTAAAAAACAAAATGAAATAGAGCACAAATTAATGAACTGTATATTTGTTTATAAATATTATTCACTTTAATAGAGTGTAGATGAGCTGAACAGCCACTAGATGTCAGCATTCACAAAGAATGTTGAGCTTTGACAATGTTTCTTAGGTTAAGAGGTTTTTACACAATGTTTCTTATAAAATAATTGTCTTTCAGAAGATATTTTGTTCTAATAACACATTGCATGATATTTGAAGAATCCCCTGATGTTACCTTTGTGAATACAGTATAAATCAAACACATATTATGATGGGAAATGTATTCGTAAAACATTCTCTTATGACTACAAATCTACCTCACTGCTTATATTTTCACATAATAAGCAGAGCAGTAGGAGACTTCCATAACACAGTCAATACTTGTCAGACATTACACAGAGTTAGTCCTTTGTTTTACCATTTTCTGGTCACTGCTAGAAATCCAAAACCTAAGGGATCATTAAGATTTCACCGTGGGAGAAGGAAACAAAGGATCATATTCCAGACAAAAATATAAGAAAGTAGGAGAAGGGGATTAAAGGGGAAAATACAATAAAACTGGATTAAGGACCATCATAGTGTTCAGGAATTAAATGTCATGATAAGATCTGACAGTAGTGTTTGAAATGATTAAATTAAAAATTATAGTTTTATGTTATCCAGTTGTAATCCATTTTTAAGGCGGAGAGACTTAGTGGTTAGTCCCATTAGTTTATATGAATGGGTTATGGCTTTCTTTAGTTGTAATTATATTTGCTTTAAAGGATTTATATAACTAGTAAGAACCTCTGCACCTCTGATTAGGTTAAGAAAGTACAGAAATAGATTACAAATGACAGCAGAGCAAAAGGAAAATGGCCAAAGGGGATAAAAATGTGTAAAATATGCTTAAAGTTACACTATGATAGCTTCACAATGCACTGAGTCTGTGTAATGTGCACAGTTAGAAGTTTCAGTATAACAAAGCTTTGAACAATTTGTCTTGCAAAGCGAAAATGTCTAAGAGGATATAGAACAGCTTACTGTATGATATGGTTGAAATGATCCTCACATTAAAGTTAAATCCGGATTATATCTTCCCAGTCAACAATCCTCTGTAATAAACCTTATATACTTAATGAATTTTCCCGGGGAGTCAAAACATGCAGGCCTGGTTTCCTCTGATGCGTTTTTTGCAGTGATGGTTTAGGTTTTGCATGCAGAGTGTTTCGGTTAGGTAACAGAGATCGCTTTCCCCTCTTATGAGTAAATGAAAGTAAATTTCCACCCACTTGTTCTTTTCTGTCTGCAGGTGCTTTATGTGAATACAGTGCTGCACTTTGCAAGACCACACAGTAAATACCCATATGCACATTTAGATCATCAGTTATATTCACGTAAACAAGAACTCATCTTGCATGCTGTGAAAACGTCTCTCCAGTAGTATCATCTATGAAAAAAACCCATGTGAGAAGAGTTAATGAAACACCCTCAGAGGCATAAGCCAAGGTTCAGTGTGAACTGTCAGAAATGAAAGTGTTATTGCAGCAGCAAGATTCATTTAGAAGTAGCTCAAGGTTATTCTTTAACCTTCCTTGATTCACACATATAAATATGTGTATATATATATATATATATATATATATATATATATATATATATATATATATATATATATATATATATATATATATATATATATATATTTAATGAAATGTTGTAAATGAGGTTGGCGTACATTAATTACACGAACACATTTTTCTTCAGAATCTTTTGAAAACTGACTGCATAAAGAAAATAAGCTCAAGTGAAGTAAAAACCATTAATTTTCTGTAGTTTGTTCATGAATCAGTGCTGATATGTTTGATGATGTTAACACCAAACAGTTTTATAAAACAAACAGTATATTTATACCATTATACCATTTGTGGTATTGCAGTTTTCTTACTATTGTTGGTATGTAATTATTACAATGTAAGTTAACAGTTAACTGTTACCTGTGGTAACACCACCATTAATATACTTTGTTTCTATTTTTCACACACATTTTGGTGATATGACTGTTCATTGTCCTGGCTTAAAGACAGGAGTGAGTATTTAAAACATTTTTAAGTTAAATTATTTGATGAGAAATGGGGGTGGGATTAAATAAGTTTTTCCTCTTCCCACTCCTTTTTGAGTATAAATCAATGATTTTGAAATTTTGAACTTGCATGTGCTCTGTGAATGCGCTAAATAAATTAATAAATTAATAAATTAATTAATTAAAAAAAAAAAAAAAAAAAAAAAATATATATATATATATATATATATATATATATATATATATATATATATATATATATATATATATATATATATATATATATACACACATATATATATATATATATATATATCTATCTCACTGAATTAATGAATATACACTCTCTGACTGTAAAGGGAACAGGGTTTTTCTGGTTGTAGGCTACTGTATTATCCAGCAACATAAGATATATTATCCACAATAACACATTTGTCAGGGGGCGCGTTTTGTTATTTTTGTTGTGTTGACTTTTCATAGGGAAGTACAGTTTGATTTATATTTTGATTTATGATAAAGATTAAATATCTTCCTCTTTTTCTCATAAGTAGATTAACATCTTCCTTTTATAAATTTGCTTTTGTCAATAAAAATGATTTCAAGCCTTTTGTTTGACCAGAAAAATCTGTTTTTTATTTTCCTTTATGGCTCACTGCATCTGATGAACATAACTGTGAAATACCGTAAACTGTGACTTATTGCTTTGTGAAAATCTCATAAGCTTTGAATGATATGCACAAATAGATTATTTTTAATACTGAATTGAAAATGTTCCAAAAACAAGTTGGGGAATATGCAGATGTACATGTAAACAGATATAAATAACATGTTCCTAAAAACTTAAGATAAGCCTTGAAGTAAATAAAATTTGATTGATTGAGTGATTTAATTGGTTTTCCCCTGTAAGTCGCTTTGGAAAAAAGCGTCTGCCAAATGCGTAAACATAAACATAAACATAAGTAAAACTAGAATAAGAATAATGAAAAATTCAATAATTATATTCCGACTTCCTGTCTAGATTTTCTGTTAGTATCACATCAAGTTATACATTACATGATTTAAGATTAAGTTTAAGATTAAGACTAAAATAGATATTTACTATTATTGTTTAAAAAACAACAACATTTGTTACAAACAACAAAAGCTTGCAGCAAATGTAAGAATTAAAATACAAAAAGTACCTTCTACTACGCAATTCTAAACAAATGTATAGAAATCCAATAAAAAAATTACATGTTATAACACAGATTGTATATACAGTTGTTCGTTATCTATGATGCCAAGGCCTACATTGGTGAATTTCTTTTTGTTTTATTGTGTTGTGTCGATTCTTTTGTCCCTCCGGTAAACTCCCGTGCTCTTATTTTGAAGGCAGGTTGACGCGTTTGGCCCCGCCCTCTTAAAGAGGTATCCATGGTGACCGCGCCAGAGCGAGGCAGCTGGTAGAGTTCTCACAGCGAGTGTTTCCGCTCACCTAAAATAAAGAGCTGTCGAGCCGAGGACAAGGAACAACCAGACACAACTGCTGGATACAGTCGACGAAAACATTTTTTTGGCTATTCTTTTACCACATTCGGGACTGGCGGTCTCCGTTTACAACACCATTAATGCCTCGAATGTGAAGCAGAAAGAGGGGGGCTCGTTGCTGGTAACCTTTACGTTGGTGAGTCTGTTTTTTTCGCAAGCTAAGCACCAACAGGCCAGTAACTGATCTGTCTCTTCCTCCTACCGTCTATATTTACCGATTAGGTACATTAACATCAACAGGAAGATCAAATCATGGCTGGGTTTTGCTAACTTGTCAAGGAGAGTTGTGAATTATGTGTGTAAAGTGAGGAAGTGTGTTGATAATTACCGTAAGCTAGCAAAGAGCAGTGACTAATATCCCTTTAATAAACGTCGTATTTTGTTTCTGACAGGTCTAGCAGTGGGTTGGATGTAAGTTTTTAGTAGAGGAAATGCCTCTGGCTGACAAATAAAGTGCTTTGAGATGTATTAAAACTGAAACCGGCTCAGTTTATATACCCAGTAGCACTTACAGTATTGTTGCGTTTTCATAGTATGAGCATTTTAAGTACAACAATGCAAACGGGTTTGTTTTGACGGTGTCGTAAAGTAGCTAGGTTGTGTATAAACCTATTATACGTCAGAATACAGGTTTGTGTAGCTGTGTTCTAATGCTAAACTGGGGTTGGTTTTGTTTGGTCTTTGTTTTTGTGTGTATCGTCTTGGCAGCTCGTCACACTCTTTGTTTAAATAGCTCGCAGTACAGTTGCACGTGTCGAAGCGTGTGACTCCGCTTTAGGACTGTGCTATGAAAGCATCCGAACACGTTTTACACTCTCACACTGACAGCTTACTCATTTTTTGTACTGTCCCTGCTCCTAGACGCTCATGAAACTTTAATTTTCCACTTCCTCATTTTATTCCAGTGGAGAGTATTGTCAGTTATGGGCATGGGTGCATTTGGCAGTTGCCACCCCAGGCAATGAAAGACAATGAGATCAAATAGTGAGCTTTGTTTATGACCTTACAGAACTAAGCTCAGGGATATATTTTGAGAAATAAATGGATTTAGGCAGGCCATTATGATGGATCAAACCTCAGAACCCTAAACATCAACAATGACCTATTGATCTTAAATGTCTAACATCTTTTAAACCACGGAGCCAAACAATACATGGAAATAGTTCAGATAAAATACAGTTTCTTAGCTTATCAGATATGTCTTATCTGGACATCCAGAGGCTTTGTAGTGAAACAACTCCTACAACACTGATTCATCAGTAAATCCCATGTACTTGTAGATGCTTGTTTTTATGCTCAGTTAACCCGTAAAGACCCAAACAGCCACCGACAACCAAAACCATCTACTGATCTGAAATGTTTAATAAATTCTGAATCAGTAATCCTATCAATAATCCTATCAATACATGTAAATAATTGTAGTAAAATGCACTTTGTCATCTTTTCATGGTCATCGGATATGACCATTTGGATGTTCAGATGCTCTGTAGTGAACATGGAAACACTGTCATCTTCTACAACATTGATCCACCAGTAAAACCCATGGTGTTGGATCAATGACAGTGTATGGAGACACTTGGTTTATCTTTAGTTAATGATATATTTTACTGAAAACCTCACTTTTTCTTCAGTTTTCTCTGTTTCTGATATAACAACTGAGCTTTTATGAACATCTACGTGATCAGTAAATTAAATATAGGAAAATACCTGATGTTCATTAAAAAAAACACAAAATATAGAGGACAATGTCAATGTGATAAATGATGACAAATCACTTAAGAAAAGTTAAATATTCAGAAAAAAAATACTTTGGGACTGCCACAAAAGTAACAGGGTTTTTGTGGGTTAATTATATGTTTTACTCAAAGGGTTGGTTCAGTTTTTTACCTTTGAATTTACTCCGAGCTTTCAGAAAATTAAATCAATTACACATTTTCCTGTTGTGGGACCAATAAAGGGTTGTGTTATTCACTGAAATATGCAAAATGGAGATGATATGATTATAATACTTGGTGATAAATCATTCAGAAAAGGTTAAATGTAGAGAATTAAATTTAAAGCTGCCACAAAAATAGTTCTAGGTCTCGCAGGGTTAAATGTTATGAAATTGTTATTGACAATGTGTCTTAAATATTATGCTGTGTGACAGATGGTGACGTGAGTGGCTATTTTGTAAATCAAATTAGAACTGCAACTAAGTTAATTTATAAGAATTGGATCTACCATTTATTTTCTTAATCTTTTTACATTTAGAGTAAAAAAACACTCCTCACTGTTACTTGTATTTGTGTCCAATCCACTATTTAACATCAAAGATGATTATTAAATTGATATTCATAGACATGTTGGCTGCATATTGGCACTTTTTTCCTTAGGTTTCTGAGGGGCTTAGGGGCTATGAGTAAATACTATGCATTTTTTAACACTTTTGAATTTGTAATGTTATCATAGTTCAAAAATAGGTGAAAGACATCCGAAAAATACTGACTTTTGTGGCTAATAAGAGGAGTGTTAGAGTCTAATGGCATGGAGAAACCCGAATATCTGTCAGCTGATATTCTCTTTGTTGACTACCATCTGCCTTTCTGCAAATAGGATGTTTATGAGAGGAATTATGGTAAAGGATTGAATATATACTCATTTTAATACAGCGTAATTAAGCCTTAAAGCTGTTCACTTATTTTTTTGTAAGAGATGTCTTTGTTTTCTTTCCACAAAAGGTGGAATAAACACCAAAAAACAGAGTAAACAAACAAAAACAACCATTGGTGAATTCCTATTGTTCAGCAGCCATTCACATGAAACAACTATTAAACAAAAGGAGGAAAGTCTCATTGGAGTAGCTGAACCTTTAGGGTATTTGGTAATTGTGCTTGATAACTGCCTGAAATGAATAGTCAAAACAGTTGCTGATACATTTTCTGCTGATTGACAGACTAATTTAGTCAATTAATCTACTGACTAATCAGATTTTAATCACTGCAAATTAATTCTGCTCACATAAGCGTACACCTACAGAATGGTTTCCTGTCAGATTTTGTATTACAATAGGACACAAAGCACGACATGTTTTATATGACATTAACGATAATCTTTTTCTCAAGTATTATTAACTACATATAAAAAACAGTACAGAGCCTGTATGACACTAAGAACTAATCATTACTTGTTTTAAAAGAATGACTGTATCAATACCCTCTGCATTAAACCTCCAGGAATACAAGACACTGTAGATCTAAAGGACAAAAGACGTGTATTTAGTTTTAAATCACTGACTGTCTTTTGTTATGTTGCTGGGTCTAGAGGCCAGTGCTTTGTGGGATACTGATATGTTGATTCAGGTTTATACTTTTATGGCTTGTTTTAAGTCAAAGTAGTCTTTTCTTACACACTTGATTGGCATTAATTGTTAAAATCACAAATGCTCTATTGTTTCACTGATTGACTGCCTTTGTTTTTATGTACACTTTGGGAGATATACACTTGGCCACATTGGTTCTTAACTGTAAATACATTGTATAACTACAGTGCAATTTTCATAACTCATGGGCCAGCATTCAGAGGCTTTTCAGTGTGACAACATAGCTTAGAGAAAACATCTTGTGAGTAAAGATAAGAGCTGTTTGGCTTCGGTCCTATTCTCAGAGTTCTGTACTTTTTACTGTGTCAATATACTATGTGTCTGTTTTTCTCATTTTTAATGTCACTTTTCTTATTTCCTCTTCTTTCATCTTACTGCCATCTTCTTTATGCGTTGTTTAGTTCTTTATTTTCTGTGTTTTCCTGTCTGTTTCTGTCCTCTTCCTTGTGGCGGTACAGAGGGATGCTCAGGCGCTGTGGGGCTTAACACTACATAATACTTCATAACAAAGGATCCTTTCTGTGCTGCCATGCAGAGCCCCATGTCTGTGCTCCCTCCACAGGCCCAGGCGGGCTCTACCAGCAGCAGTAGTACTGGGGCCTATCGGGTGGAAATCTCCTCTTGGCTGTTTCTTTGGCACACTGAGTGCTCTCTGTTCCCGGACACATGCCTCTGCTGCTGCTCTCCTTGGCTCCCTGTGCATTCCAGGAGCCCCCGGCAGCTGAAAAACTGCAGTAGCAGCCTGCTGGCTGGTTGTTTGTCTGACTGGTGTCTGAAGTGAGGAGTCGCATAGTTTTTTCCCTCAGCGGAGGGCCAAACAGACAAAGTATTCATGCAGTAAAAATAAGTAATTTCTTCATGCATTTGCAGGGTTTTCCCTGGCTTTCTGGAAGGCTTACATGCTGTGTGGATATGTGGGAGGTTGTGGAGTTTACTGGGCTTCCTTCAAGACAATGTGCTGTTATTCAACTAAAGTTAGACATTTTCTCTTAATTCTGGGGCAATATTGTAATGTTTAGACACTGGTTGAAAAGCCAAAGCAGAAAAGCAACATGATTGTGCTCACTATGAAGTAAACACTAGGCCTATATCTTGAAGTCATTCTTTATTTACCAGTGAACATCAGTAAAATCAGGCTTACTGCAGTCAATTTTTATTTGAAATATTTTCTCTGACAGTTTGCAGTATTCACACACAATGTCTTTCCAAGCTCATAAGCTGTGACAACTGTAATTTTTGTCTGTCTGACAGATTTTCTCTCTTCATTTCTGCAGTAACAACTTCAGGAGACAATCACAAGTCATTGTCAGCCGTCATGACTTCATTTCCTTTAATTGAAATCATGTTACTTCTCCAAAATATTTCGAAGTTCTAATATTAAAATATGGAAAAATTGGGATGAATGAAATGTTTCTGTCTTCATAAATGTACTAATCAAATATACATTCACTATTAGCTATAGAATGTGTTCTTTATGGAAAATGTGTAACAAGATTTTCTGGAGCACTCGACTTTCTTTTTGTGTGAAACATGGCTCTGAATTTCAGAGCAGCTTTGATCTGGCAGTGGCAGTATTTTTCTCATAACCTTGCTGTTCATTCCACTGTCCTGTTAATTTAACTGAGCCACCGACTTCGGGCATCATTATAAGCTCCTCTTATAGCAACGCACAGTGATGTGTCAGAACTGACACATCCATGACTGCCAGATGGCTTATTCATTCTGTGATTCTTTTCATGATGAAGTGATCATGCTGATGGTAATTAATTATGACCCCAATGTTAAATAAAATATCAATTTGGACACTAAATGAGCTAATATTATCTTGACTACATTTAGGTATTGGCAGGATGTGTTTGTTTACGTGGTAAGATACAAAATGTTCCAGGAAATAGTAACCTAAACCTTTTGAAGTTTAAAATAGCTCCACTTTCTTTAATGTTGTGTCAGACTCGGTGTGTTCAGCAGTGTTTGACAGGAAAGCCACACATCTGCAAGTTACAAAGTTAACATTCAACCTTGAAGTATTTCTGTGCTTGTGCTGTCAGAACTGCCTGCTGTACTATGAATCAATTAAATGCATGAACATAACGCTAGTGCCTTTAAAAGATTTGCAAAAAATTACTTTAAGGCTCCAAGCTATATTGTTCTAGCTAATTAAAATGCTGTATTTTGTAGGATACACTACTAGGGAGTTAATGACATTCTCCTTTCTCAGACGCTTTTGTGTGAAAGCAATTAAGCTAATTTTACTTAAGTTTTCACCTTGCCAAGTCGATACTGTGCCCTCAGCACTCTGAAGAGGTCCGTTCTGCATTATAAATGCCATCCCTTGTGGTTATTTACACCCCAACAAAGAGCCTCTGAAAAAAAATATGTTGTCCTGTGTTTGACTTTTATTCGTCCCCGATAACACTAAGATGTTCATCTGCCAAAATCATCTCAGTTAACATAGGGCCAATGTGTAACCTGTGTCTTAGCAGCCATGCTGTAATGCCAACATGGACAAATCAGCCTGCATGTTTTTTTGACTGTCTGCCCTTTGGCTCAATGCGGTACCCAAACTGTCCTGCCAAAACCAGCTTACGTCACTCTGTCATGCTGGCCTGCACCACATGCAGGTATGCCTCTCTAACCTACTCTTGGGGACATCAGAAAGAAGGCAAACAGTAAGAGGCCCTTCTGTTTGTCTATTTAAGTCATGGTTATCTTAGGTCACTTTATATCTAGTTTAGTGCCAGACACTCAAATTAAACTATGCGCAGTAAAATAAAACAGGCTGACCTATTATGCAGAATATTTATAGCTCAGGACTAAGGATTGTCCAAACTTTTACTATTGTGGTTTTTGCCCTTAAATTGTTTACCTAGGTAGGCTAATGTATTAGAATATTTCATTTATGCCCCATTTAAATACTGTTCATAGTTCTGTTAGAAATAAGATTTTTTTCAGTTTGCAACCACCCTCATTTTACTACTTCAACCACATTGCACAGGTGCTATGCTATGTGCACAGCCTTGCAAACTACTGGGTAATTGGTTTACTATGGATTAGAATGGTTTATAATGCATAGAATTAACCATGAACAGGCAAGAAGCTTTAGTTTTTTGCTGCGAACTGTGATTAAAACCTCATTTGGCATGCATACTCTGAATGTGCTACGTATTTGTCCAAAGAATTCTCCTAAAGCAGAATAATTCCAACATACTCCACATGCCTTGGGTGGAAAATGCTATATTAAGAGTAGGGATGCACCACTCTGATACCAGTATCGGGCATCAGCTCCAATACTCAGTGTGTGTACTTGTATTCATACTCGTAAAAGTAATCCGATACAAATGCACCGATACCACTTACGGCCGTGTGACATTCACAGTTAAGTGTAGCAGGTACGAGGAGGAGGAGTAATGTTTGGGGAGTGTGGAGATTTTTCAAAATAAATGACGGCGATAAAAGTAATGCTGACTCCAAGTAATGTTAAAGACAGACAGATACGGACGGAGCATTCTGTCTGTCCTCTGGATACATTCCATCCGTTTTCCAGGTGCTGCCAAATGCGTACCCAGTTGGAGAATACCACCAGGAACCGTGGAGGTATAGGATCTGTTCAAAGAGTGACTGTGTGAGTTAGTGAAAAACTACTGACAGATTTATGACAACTACCCAGGGCTTGGCTGGTTTCCATCCTACTTATAATACTATGGGGGTACGGAGCGGTGTGGACCGCCACCAGCGGAAGTGAAAATGAAACTTATCGCTCATTTATCTTTTCCCTACCTGCTGAAGCTAAGCTTTTAAACCTTACCAGCGAAAACGCTGCAATATTAGTATCATATTAGTGTTACCTCTGTCGTCTCCATGTTTGTTATTACTGACTTTCTTCTTCTCAAAAACTTTACTCTTCTTCATGGTATTTGTCCAGTATGGCTAATTAAGAGCGGCGCTCCCTGGTGGATTAATTGAGAAACGCTTATTCCAACACATTAAATGTCAGTACCAGCACTTTGTTCCAGTCAGACTAATGACAACGACAATAAAGCACATTTACAAAAGGAACTAAGAACTGGAATGGGATTATTGAGTACTCGTATCGGTACTTGGTATCGGCAAGTACTCAAATGTAAGTACACGTACTCATACTCGGTCTGGAAAAAAGTGGTATCAGTGCATCCCTAATTAAGAGTAAACCCTACAGAAGAATACAGGAATACACTGTTGACATGTTTACATCCTGTGATACATCTTTGCATGTTTTACTCCTTGTAAGGACTACTCCCAGTTTAACAGTCTTGTTCATGTGTGGTTACAGTTGGATTCTGCATCACAGTACCTCTGGGTCGACTGTGGCAGCACCAGTGGCAACGCAGCACATCTGAAATCAAATTCGCGGCTCTCTAAGTGCAGCCGTGCCATTACTATAGCCATTAGCTCAGCAGCCTTGTCTCACTGTAATGGGCCTTCTACTCTCTCTTGAGGAAGTGCTGCCTGCCAGCCAGGCTAGTTTTCAACAAAACACAGCTATTGCTACCTCATCTCTGTCTCTCTATACGACTATAATCTAGACTATGTGCACCTGCATCTAATTTATGTAAGGATCACGTGTATCTCACTGCGTGCCCCTAATCAGCCACGACATCCTCAGAGGAAGTTAGTTGGCTTGGCATCACATGGGTGCATTGTGTCTGCATATAAATTATCTTATTGAAAGTCTTGATTTACAGTGCAATACTCTGCTGTGATCCAGCTGTTCTTGGAATTATTTTCTCTTTATGTTTTGATGATTGCAGGCATTTTTAAAGCTGCATTACTTCAAGTACTCTGAAATGTTACACACCCACAGCTGAGAAAACAAACTTGGCATTCAGGGATTAGACATTATCAGAGACACTTCACAGCTGTATTACTCTCTACAGCATGTGAACCTTATGGTCAGTAAAAATACAGTAGATAAAATGGAAGAAAAAAACCTTGCCTATCAAACTCTATTGCTCATAACACTTTCAAGTATGTGGCAGAGAATCCAAGCTAAACATACGCTGTTGGCATCTGCTAAAGCTGCTGCGCTGTATAGTTTTTTTTTTTTAGTGTCACTGGGCACAAAATCCATCATTTCCTTTTTAGCATATTGTAATTCAATAGGTCTGAGAGGATGTAAGACTTCTCTATGTTGTCTTTGTTTTTTGGCCATTGTAAATCTGCACTGTTCTTACAGATGTCAAAATATTATGTCACTACCTTTGTTTCCAAATTGGATTTTTAAATTGTTGGTGAAACACTCTAGTTTGCAAGGTAACATATCAAATTGTAAGTATTTTTATTGGACAAATGACTGACCGAGTGTAAAAATATGAAAAGTGCTCTCTGTCATTTACAAGTCTTTATTAACTGTTATTTTAAATTGTCCAGTAAATCCAGGTATTAATCATTATGTTAAATTGTTGGTAATGTGCTACTGAGAGAAATTCTGCTGCTGTTTCTTATTCTGCCTCCTCTCTACTGCAGATGTCTAAATTGAGATGAAAGATCACAATTAAATCATAGCTCGAGTTGAGACTGTAATTGCAAACATTGTGATATGGACTTTAGACTACCCATCCCTTCTCTTCACTGAAATTAAATTAGAGAAAATGCTTCTACAAGTTGTTGTTTATATGCATTTGTAATGAAAGCTATAGTACAAATACAACTTCTCAGCAAGTTCCTTTCCAGATCATTAGAAGTGCAGAAGTTGCCGTTGTAATCACTGTTTTGTTTTGCGCTGACTCTCCCACTTGTATTTTTAGTCTCTCTCTCCTAATGCTGCTACCTCATCATCAGATGTTACATCATATACAGAGCGCACTGGTCTGTTTATTTAGTTAGATCTAGTGGCAGAGCCAAGATTTGGGATTGAGGCGGATCAGTAGAGTCCTTCTGCTACTGCTGCCACTGGTGGTAGCGAGAGAGCCTGATGATTGTCAGTATGTAGCTGGGAAGAGGGGCTGGTTGTTTAGATTACAGTGACTTAATTACAGTAGGAGTTTGCTGATTGTGAAGCCATGAAGCATGAAACAAGGAAACACAGTCATTCATGTGCAGGCATTATCGGTAAAGCAGCTGCTTCTTGGTGACATGCACAGAGGGCCTTTTCTCTGTCACTACCTCTGTCTCTTACAGTCTTTACAGCTCTCTCTATATTCCCTCCTGTCTCTCTCTTGCTTTTGGTTACGTAATCCCCACTGAATGTTGATAGTAATCCGCGTCCTCCCTCCCCCCTTTCTATCCTTTTCTCTCTGGACAGGTTAAGCCGTAGAGGACTCTCGCTGGTCGCCGGAGGAAAAGATGTGCGATGGAATGGTAGCGTTTCAGACGAGAGCCCTATCCTCCTCTTCTTCCTCCTCCTCCTCCTCTTCCTCTGTAGCCCACAGGCTGGCTGCCTCCGCGCTTCTTCTCCTCTTCACCCTGCTCCCTCATGGTCACGCATCAGGTAAGACACAGACACACACACACATTATTACCTCCTCCCTCGTGATACACATCGCCTGAACCGCCATCTTCGCTTGTCTCTCGTGAATTGATTGAGGTTATTTTCCCCCTCGTCTTGCAGGTCAGTTAGATTAAATTGGCTGCCTTTACCCTTGGGTCGGTCAGGTTGCTGTGTCTCCAAGCACCGCTCAGAGTTCAGTCCCACCCACTCTGTGTGAATCCATTCACTGGCCTAATGAGTCACAACAGTTTTCCTCCGCTATTGAGTGAAACAGAGAGATGATGTTGTCTGCGGTCACACTGTTGTCATAAGGTTTTAATCAGCCATGACATTTAGAGTCCTCTGAGAGCTTTTAGCATGGCTAGCAAGCTTTGGTTATTACCCCACACCAACCCTCAGATCAGGTTTAGTCTTTCAGCTGCAGATCCAAGGTTAATATCTTGGCTTAGGATCTTTGAAGTGTTTTAAATTTAATTAATTGTCTTCTAGTGGAATTTGATGTGGTGTGCACTGGGAATTTTAAGTACCCATAGGTAACATATACATTTATCAATGGGTACAAGGAGAGGAGCTGTGTTCTTTGTTTCAGGAAAGGGTTATATTATTAATTGTGTGTGCAACTCACTGAACTCCTTCACTTTTGCCAGCTTTCCTTTCACTTCATCCTTCCAATGTTCCAGTCCCCTCCCCCAGTACACACTACCTACATCACAGCCAGCTTGTGAAATGTGCCAGATGTCCTTGCCACGGAGAGCAGGGGGACTCTGTGTACGAATAAGTATACATGCACGAGAGGAGATTTAGAAGCGCAAATTGATTGGCTTTTTTTTTAATGCCTTAAATAAATAAATGTGTGCATGAATGTGAGAACAAAGGGAATAGAGAGAAGCAGAGATGGTCGGAAGGGTAAGGAGTGAGGGTTACTGCTGATCTCAAGTGTATTGTCTCTTTCTATCTTATGTAACACACATGATTCATGTAGAGCCTAGAGGGGCTGGTATCGCGCTCACGTTCTGCATCCAACCCTCACACACACAGCCTACCAATACCAAGGAAATGTGTCCTCAAATCCCCAGCCCACGTGCTCAGTGTACTGTATATGTGTGGGTATGTGTGCAGTTCTTATTCTGTTTGCGTGGCACCCTGGTAATCTGTGAATGTAGCGCCCATACAGGTCCGTAACTTCAGTGAGTCAGTCCATCAAAAGAATGATCCTATATGAACCATGTGACTGACAGTTGGTGCATTACGTAGAGATGAATACCCATGCTGCACCATCCCCTTTAAAGCTGCCACTCAAATGATGGATAGGGACAGTCTGTTCTCTCTACTGTACATTTATTTACAACAATTTTCAAGCCACTTCTTTGCAGGGAGTTTCTGCTGCTGGCTGAAACTTGCTGCTACCTACTGTCTCATTACTTGACAAATTGCTCAGTGAAATTTTAAAATGGTGAAGACTGACAATATAAAGGGTATTTTTCAGGTGTTTCCATAGCTGTCTATTTCTGACATCAACTTCCTCATAACACACAAGGTAATGTTAATGCTGACTCATAGTTCAAGAGCTCAGAGTCCATGGAAAACAGTAGTTAATATGTATTTTGAGTTTGTCACATCACAGAAGGATGTTATTAGCCATTCAGCCCAATTTGAATGATTAAAAATACATATATTACAAAATTAGCTAGTAAATGGTACAACCTCTCTCAAATGTCAGATACAACTACGACCTGAAAAATGGATGCCCCGTCTAGCTGCTTTATTGGACTTTTTCAGCTATAGCATGCATATTTGAGCCGCCAGAAACAGAATTTAAGTCAGAGATCACTAAGTCTGCAACAGAATGATCATTTCAGCCTTCCAGTACATAGTTCAGTGTTGTCATAAGTTTTTGACAGGTGTCTTACCTATTTATGTCAATCAAATGTTTGACCTCTTTTACACAGACTTCAAGTGACATTTTATAATCTTCTACATTATCTTAGAAAACACTGAATTATCGTGATATGATAAGTAATTAGCATGTATTGATTGCTAGGTACACTGTACTGGGAATAAGCAGTTTCCCTGACTTCCTAATAATGAATGAAGTTGCTGCCGGATCAATTTTTGAATATTCTGAATTCAGGAACTGTGGTATAAGGCTAAATATTTAATCAGACTTTATAAGCATGACAAACAGAACCTGCTGTTCCCTAACAGATTTTGTTTTTTTTTTTGCTTTTTGAGACCTGAACACAATATACAAGATGAAATATGCAGTTTTGTGTTCTCTTGTGTGACAAGCAAAGAAATGAATTCTTTATAGTATAGCATGTGGCATTCTGCATAGAAATTGGGGAATAAATCTCATGAAAGCATTATATGTGAACATAAGAAGACGCAACACTAAAATACAAGACATGGAAGTTGGTGTGTAAACAGAATAGTGTTTGTGATTTAGAACTTCTATCAGTCTGAAATGATCTGTTAATCTATAATTATAATATTATAAAGGTGTTTCAAGGTCATCATACTATAAGTTCCTCTTTTCACTGGTCTCTCACCCATTCATGGTCACTATGCATAATTCACATACGTAATCCCTTGACGTGTTCCAGGGATGGAGATTGCTCTGGAAATTTTCATGAATATGAAATGTCATCACTATTGACAGGCTTATTCCAGACTCATACAAATAGCAGCGTGAAGTAGGAATAGAAATGGATACTAAAAAATACTGTAAGGCATTTGCATACTCGAACAGAATTCAGGGATGTAGCACAGTGCAGTATTGAACCTCTATTGTTTGTCGTTGGAGGGTTTTGTGTCTTAATAATGATTGTATTTTAAAGTGATGGGAAAGTAGATGACAGGACAGCATGTACCTTTAGCTCCCATTTTTGGTTCCTATAACAATGAAAGGAAAAGCTTGAAGCTTCCGCATTTGTGGCGTCATGTTCTTTGTGGAAAGGGCAGAACAACGGTTTCTTGTACACATTAATATGCTCTGTAAGGAAATGGTCAAAAGCTTTTCCAGCAAAGGTATTTTTAGAATGAACCCATTTGCATCCCGAGTCATGTCTCTTTTATCTGTCATTCAGCTGTTCATTGTAAACAAGATTACCAGCAGTAAGTCTGCTGAGCTAATGTGAATGTTGCCCTCAAATTTGTGTTTGTGATTACTGTGTATGATTACATTTGCGTTTATGATTACAGACATTCTTTCAAAAGTAGCAACACCCTAAACAAAATATGCTCTGTATTCTAGGAGGATGCCAGTAAACAAACACAACAACAAAGCACCACCTTGACTTTTGTGTATGCAAAGGATAAATGGCATCAGTCTGGAGAATTTTCAGGGTACAGTGCAAATATCGGCTGTTGCATGTCTTTTCTGAGTCTATCTGACATTCCAGTAATGTTGGCTCCTTAGAGCTCAGTTCCTAATATGGTGTCAATTGCTTACAGTAAACCTTTGTGGTGTGTTTCTGAGGAAGTCGACTTAGACAGTGAGTCAGAACTGAAAGAGGAAAGATGGGAAGTTAGAGCGCCTAAGGGTCTGTTCATGATCACTTGCAGTAGTTTCTTTTTTCTACTCTTACACTGTTTTAGTGTGTATCAGTAGCTAGAAACTCTGACCATCCTTGTATGTCCAGTTAAATGTATACCCTCTAAAACCCATTGTCCAGTGAAGTTGAATAAAGGGTCTACAGGAAAATACCAGCAAGGACAAGAAGTCTCCCACAAACAGCCCTGCTGTGTGCTCTGCGTGGTGGTGACGTTTATATATGGTGAAGTGTGAGAACGGGAAGTGGCTTCCCTTTGGAACTGGAAGAAAAATGGAGTCATAGGGTAAGGAACAGAGCAGAGGGAAGGGGGAAAAAGCAAGAGAAGGAGCAGAGAGCTGCCTTTCTAATGTCCTATGAGATTTGTGTTTGTTTTTGACGATTGATTGTTGTCCATTCTTGGCTGGAGCTGCATACATTTTTCTGAGCCTCATAAAAGGGCTTTTGCACAGGCCAGTGCCTTGTTTTGGCTGTACTTGCATCAGTGTGTAGGACCAGCCCGAGGATATGAGGATGTTTTCTCGAAGGTCGAGTTGCTCAAGGAAGAAAGCTTGACAACTCCCTTTAATAACAGAGTAGAGTCTAGTGGCCAACATAGCGTCATTGCTCTGACCACAGAGGAAAATATCTGAATGAGCCATGCCCTACTTCTGGCGTCTTTAAACTGTTAGAGCCTTTGAAACTTGTTGCTTTCTGTAGCCAGACAAAATTGTGTGTTGGTGTGTAAGTGTGTACAAAAAAACCCCTCAGTCACTTTGCATTTGCCTGCCCACTGTTGGTTTCCAGCTTTCACAGAGTGTTTGCTAGATAGGCTGCGTTTACAAACAGTGAAGCCTGAGGTGGGGAAACAATGGGTCCAGTGCAATTAACTGTTCAGAATAGTCCCCTGAAGTCCTGTTAGCAAGGCGGTTTGAAGGCTGCCAGGAGTAAAGCAATACGTTGGCTACTGGCTTCTTTCTGAAATGTGAGAACAAAGAGTGCTTTTAGGGGGGTGATCGAAGCCACGGGCCAAACCACAGTAAAACTGCAGCTCCACCACATCACCAATCTGCAGTTTGGACTACTAACTCTTTGTGAGTGTATGTTTGCAAGTGACTATATTAACATGCACAAAATATTCTGGTATTCCATAAAGGGCAATATGCTGATTTAAGATGCTAAAAAAAAGCAGGATCCCCCCATTTTTTTCAACTGGTCTGTCATCCTTACATTCTTTCAAAACACCATCTTTTGGTGTTTTTGGTTGATTGGTAATGTGCTTTCCCATACAATCTGTGGACTGGGATGTCTGAAGGTACTGGATTTTATAAATATTGGGGCATAAAAGTAATTAAATTCTGTTTGTGCCACAAACGCTTCACTCATTTTATGTATCTAGGATCATTTCTTTTCCTCAAAGTAAGCAGGGCTTTACTGCACGATAGTCCTGCACATCTGAACCTAACATTATCTTTTACCTTAAACTTTCATTTACATTTAACCTTGCATTATTACATTTTAATAACCTTGTTTGTACATAAACCTGCCTCTGAATTGGACCACATATATACTACTTATCATGATATTTGTCTCCAGTGTTTGAAGAAGAAAAGGATGATTTGTCCAATAATCTAATATAGATGTAGTGTGTTTGTCCTGACTGGAAATGCGGTATTTTGTTTGGTGTATGCATATTTGCCAGAGGTGTGGTACAAAAAACTCATGATCCAAAAGTGCAGCGTGCATCCTTGAAATGCTGAATTATATCAATGTATTCATACTGTTTTAATGACTTGTATTAAAGAAAAATATTTTTACATTTGGAATAAAACTGGAATACTAATGTGCATGTGAACGTTGCTACTGACTACATTGAACTCAGCACAGCCCCTTTTCTGTGATGTCTCTGTTTTTCTTTCTTTGGCTCTCTAGGCTCAAGCCATTAGCCAGGTGAGACCAGAGACCATTAGCAGCAGTCTGGTTGAATCCATCAGCTTTTCCCTTTCATTACCTGTGTGTTTATCACTTGAGCCATCACTCTCAGCTCTCACCTTGTGTCATTTAACAGCTCTCCCATCCAATCAAACCCTCCGGGGAAACTTTAAATGCTTCACCAGACTGAAAAATACTCCATGGAAACAGATATCGCGGTGTGGACAGGAGATGCAAGACCATTTCATTCACTTTAAACAGTTTACCAGACAGTTCCATTACTTGTTGAAAATCCCAGATGGCCGGGATTATTGTTAGCTACACAGAGCTGCCACCCCACCTGCTACCACTAAGCTTATCATAGGATGTGATTTTCATTTTATGACTCCCGTGTCTCATTGTTATTGACTTGGGAATTTAAACTTTATGCTGCGGTGTGTGTTTTAGTACAAATTTGATTTTTTTCTCACCGCCTCATTATTTGACTTGTAGTGTTGGTGCTTTATAGTGAAGGTTAATGAATGTCAGTCAGTCAGTGCCAACACCAGTCTAACCTGATAACAACTCATGGAGAGCAGATAAATATACATTAACCTGCATTTATAGTCAGACTATTGGAGCAATGTAGTTATTAATAAAACACTGTCACTTTATGTCCATATCAAATGTTCTAGGCCTCTCTGAAGAACTTGAGGATTATTTTGAAGCTACATTAAAGACACAGTGAGAAGAGGCAGTTTGTAAATTGTTTTCCAGTGTTTCTGTGTGGTTGTCTGAAGCAGCAGGCAGTCATAATGATTTCCAAAGGGCCTCATCTGAGGGACCAGCCTGCTGAGTAGAGGACATCTCTGACTAATGAGCTGCTAAATATATCCCCCAGTCTCTCCTGTCTTCTGTTGCCTCTGTTCTTTTTTCTTTTTCTTTTAGTTTTTTATTTCTCTGGTTTATTTCATCCTTACCTTCTCTTGCTTTTTACTCTGTGTTTTGTAATGCTGTTTGATTTGCACTGACAGGCAGCAGCCTTAAAATTTAATCCAAAGTAAGTTATCCTGTAAATGTCTTCAGTTTAAAATGTTTAGGGTTATTATAGGTAAGGAACTGCCTCTGCTGGGATTCTTAGTTGACTCTGTAGCATAAAACGCAGTATTAGTATTAGGCCTGCATTAGTTTAATATGTCCCACTGGAGTTTTGCAATGGGCCAAAAATATTTTTACATTCCTTAATAACATAAAGATCTTGAACACGGTTTATCATTGCTTTGGCAAAGTAATCTGTGTATAACCACATACAGTGTACAGTGTAACTGCACACTCCTGCAGGTTAAAGTGGACAAACAAAACAGAGACAGACTCTGAATACTCACTTTAAACTAAACTCAATGTGCCACTTTTATTCTAACACCCCATAATGTAACACTATCTGTAAAGTCCACTATTTACACTGACACTTGGTCACTTTAAAAGTAATATTGGTATTGTATGAAAGTGCTGTTATTTATTGAAAGCAGATCTTATGTGAAGTTTAGATCATTTGTGTGAAACATAGGTGGCTGTATGCTTTTCATGAAAATCTGAAAACCATGACCACAGCGGTTGTGGCAGTTGCCTTCTGTCCCCTGTGGTTGGCTGTGGTCAATAAGGTGGTGTTGTGGTCATTGTGACAGCTCAATATCTTATCACTGGTCTGTCTCTCGGTTTTTTCATCCATCTCGTCCCCCCCTTTTTGATGTGTGTTTGTTCATGCCCACTAAAGCTGCGTAGGCTGATCTTCGTCACACCATTAGTCAACGGCAGCATCCTGTTCACACAAGTTCATCTTCTTACATATGGCATTGATCATCCTACATTCGTGCTGCATTTGTCAGTGGTTGAGACATCCACATTGACCCAGACTTTGAGCAAAACCATGATCACAGCCTGTGATGTGGGTCAGGATGAATACTTTGTACCAGATTAAATACTCTGTATAGATTAAACAGGGGGCAGGGTAAAAGATAACACCTTGTTGACAAGTTAAAGCTTGGTTTATTCATCTGCCAATTTACTGTGAAAGCCGCTTCTTTACCATCACCAATATCATTGTGAGTTATTTGCTAACCTTGCAAACAACTAAAGCTGTGCTTTCTATAGTTTTACAATAAAGCCTTCTAGCTGTTTGCCAAAGGACACCTTTTAATGTGAGGCGGCAGCAGCAGCAAATGTTTAGCTTGCATTAGCAGTATCCTAACCACAGCAATTCTCAGGTTACACAGGGCTACAAAAGGACTGACGGCTAGATATAACTAGACTGTTTAAAAATGGAGATTGGTCTCTTAAATTCAGCAAGGCCATCAGTTTAGTACAGTGGTGTTTCAGTGAAGGACAATGACTGGAGTATTGCAAATCAACGTGGTTTTCTGTTGGAGTTCACAGAAATCCAGATGATCATGCCTCAACATGCCACAGCTGCAGAGAGCCTCTGAGCAGAAATGGAGTAACACTGTCACATGAAAGCTCTTTACATTTTTTAGTTTTAGTCAAGCTCTAAATCAGAAACTATGTCTACTTGCCTAAAGTGAACTTCTCCATAGTGTATAGGGCCCCAGTCAGGGTAAAGCAGACAAATAGCGTGACCTGTTGAGTAGACAGACTTAGAGATATTGAACTGAGGGAAAGGGCAGGGCATGTGCGATCATGCTTGATTTGTTTTGCTTGTTGTCATGGGTGGAGGTGGTCTACATCTGTTTCTCTTTAACAGACTGCATTTCAGTGCAAATAGCTAGTCTTATTCCATGCTATATCTGCTTCAGTCGACGGTTGATACCTTTAAGAGCACATGGTACTTACTTGAGTTTCTACAATAAGCTTTTTATTTAGAGGCATGCTACATGTTTTGGTCTAATGTTTGTCAGCAGCTTATCTATCTATTAACATTCAATATTTCCTGTCGGCCCCTCATTATTTCCTGTTTTTCTTTTGTACTGTCCAGTCCCATCCATCATGATGTAACCAGTTCATTAGATGGAGTGTTGAGATCTTTAGTGGCCAGTTGGCTTAGCTCCACTCTAATACCCTCTGCTTTTATTACATCATCTGTAAACAGCTCAGTAACCAACAACAGCCAAATGGTGAAGATCCTTGTATAGGCTCCACGAGAATCCATTTGTGTAATTGTGTCAGGATTTAAGAGAAATGCCTATGTCTTATCTGTATTAAAATGCATACATATGTGCATAGACCTGTTTAGAAATTAAGCTTTAAATTCACTTTAACAACAATAATAACAAACAAAGCACAATATAATATAATAACAAACAAGCAGAAGTGATGCCTTGAAATCATATCTTTCTGAAAGATCAACCACCAAAAATATAAGGATGAGATTATGAGCAACTCTGCATTTGCAAAGCCACAAATGACAAATATGTGGTATTTTTAACTGTGAGAAACAATTATCATGCCAAGTCTAACAATTTTTTGTTGATAGGCAAATTCTTGTAGTGCTATAATCAAGAGCTTGTTTTGACATATCTATTTTAACAACTTGGGTTTATAATGTATGTATGGGACTGTAAACATCAGTTGAACCAGTCACAGTAACCAATATTTATGACTTGCTTGGTACATTTGAACTTGTTGATAAGGCTTCTTGGCCTGTTAAGTTGCAGTATTTCTTTCAGTATGTTTACATACTGAAAGAAAATTATTATTAATGATTCAATATGGTCTCTGTCACCCTCAAACAACTACAGGTAACTATGGAATTCAGGTAATATTACCTTACTCTCAGTGTTGGCAGAAGGTTGATGGCAGGGTTTCATCTCTGTATTGTGTCCACAAACTGTTTGTGGTGTTGGACTTCTAGCCAGTAATATATAACTGTGCTTTGTATTGTAGTCATGATGATAAACAGTAGCTTGTTTAATTCTCTCTTTCTTGAACTTCCCCACTGGCAACTAGTGTCTTGTTACCTGCTATTGTTGTAACAGTAAAGAAATTAGCCCTTTCTCTGATCTGTGAAATGGTCGAAATAGTTTATGCTGCAATTTGATACTTACTACAATATTAAAACCATAGATTCAGCAGTCTACATTATCGTCAAGAAAAATCTTCATAGTTGGAAGCTGAAATTGACCAGACCAGCCTCTGATCCAACGTGTCTTGACATGGCTGACTTGGCTGGTACTTAAAGCTCATGGATGGCTGCCCAGTGCTTTTTTCTGGGAATGCTTCTTTGTTGCCAGAAAACAGGTACAGGCTTTTGTCTCAATTTTGAGTACAGTGATTTGCATTTTGAGAAATCTGCACCAAAGCAGAATGTAAGCATGTATGAACCCACAGTTGCTGAAAAATACTGAGAGCCCCCTGCCAGAAAACTGCATACTGGCCTTCAACAGTACAAGCTACATGTGTTGAAGACGTTGTGCTCTCTGATGCCATTTGTTGACCCTCCAAGTCACTTGCTCTAGCAGTTGCTCTTTCAAACTCCAGTTGGACTTCATCAGGGTGATGATCGACTTGGGCCTGTAACAGTGGCTGTATTGTTGAATTACTGGCGATCTGTTGCCAAGTGTGGAACACAATCTCTGTCTTTATTGTTAGTTTTATCCCCACTTCTTTGTTTGTTAAGTCGGTATAACAGAACAGATGTTTGTTTGTCTATACATCGTCACATGACTACTAGGCAGATAAAATCACTCTGGATGCAATTATCTCACAGCTGTTGACAGATGTTTTCAAAGCTTTATGTTCTATTTTAATATAGAAACCTACATGAAAGCAGTGATACATTTTGTTGTCATGTCAGTTGTCAGTGTCAGTTTCCATCTAGTCAGGTTATTAACTCATGTTGAGGTTTCAGACTGAAAGTGTACTATTTCATTTAGCCATAAATCATTTGTATGAAAATCTAACACCAGCAATTTTAGGTGCTTCATATACTCTTAGAAGAACATAGATATTTTGAGGTGTCTGCCATCTTTGCCTATATTTCATGAGCTGAGGAAAATTTGCAATGCATTATGGGAAGCGTATATCTAAAGGGGAGTACTATAAATTTGAGATCAACCAGCCGTGGATTTTTAAAGGCTGATATAATAATGATGATAGTTTGGAAAAAGCCGATCCGCCTCCATCCCAGGGGTGAAAATGCTGTAAGAAATAAACGATCTTTGACTTCTTTAGAATTTGGATTAACTGTAAAGCTGAACATAAAAGTAAAAAATAAATGCCTACACAATAAATAAGTAAATCTACATCACTGAACATAAAAACTCTGAGTGTAGAACTGAACACTGAACAGAAAAATCAATGGCTCAATAAATCTGAAACTGAACATCAAACTAACCAGTTTTGAGTCTAATATTAGCCGTTGGGCACTATCAGAGCCAGTTTCTGTGTAATATATTGTCTGGTGTTCTGGAAATGTTTGTGTTCACATACTGTTTAGTGCTGCTTTTGGTCCCAATCACAATGGCACTTGTAAACGTGTGTTATTTCAAAAAAAAGAGCCTTTGTGTGCAGTGTGGCTGCATTTTGTTTTCCTTTTGATGTAGCTGCTGTGTGCCTGTAGCCTGCTGTGCTGCTGCAGTCAACTTGTTTATCAAAAAAGGCATGCCATTAAAGATAAGTATGCCTTAAATGAACATCAAGCTGCAGACTAAGCTCTGTCCTACTCCCGTTTTAAACATTTTAGTACCGTTTCACCTCATGACACGCTGATGGCTGTAGTACTACTGTACCAACACACTGGCATGCCGGCTCTGGAGAGCAGAGCTGGGATTATCTCCCCTCACTTTCACCTTCAACAAATGTTACAGACACGACACTCGTAGTCTGCTGGCTGGCAGGCTGTGGGCCTCTGAAATATTATCATCCCACAGTTGCACTGACAGTATCGGAGAAGAGGGGGGGGGCTTGTGTGTGTGTTTGAACACATGCACGTGTGTGTAGGAGGGGTCCCACACTCTCTTTTGTTTTCCTCTGAAAGCTGAGAAGAAGGAATGTCTGCCTCCCAGCTGTCCTCAGTAGTGAACAGAAGAGAGAAGGGGGAGTTCACAGTTCGCCTTCACTAACATCCTCCCATCTGCTGCTCAATGGCTGTGTATGTGTGTGTTTGTATTTTGGGGTCATACAATAGTGACACCCCCCCCCCTGCCCTCACCCGCTTTGGCCTCTTATGCATATTTAACCCTTCAAATGCAAAGTTGTCTGTTGTCCTTTTCAGAGGCACGCTGCTTAAATCTGTCACACTGCCCCATCCCTCAGTGAGTGTGGACAATGAAGTATAATGGCAACACACGTGGCTTGCTAAATGCGTTGGACAGCAGGGGAGGAATGGGTGGGTCGCAGAAGGATGTTTCTGTCCGTTTAGTGACTTCCTTCACCCAGGGTGCTTGGAGGAACTATATTCGTTGCAGCTGCAGGAAGAGATATTACAAGTTCTCTGGAAACGCACGTTTTGGAAACCCACAGCTGTTTGACTCATGTTTTCTGGCAGGTTTCCTGTTTACTGTAGAAATGACACTGTTGGATTTGGCAGTGGGGACATTTGCTGGCCTTTTTTGTAGTCGTGAGTGACGATGAATTAGTACTACCTCTTTGTCTGACGCTGGGTTCATACACCAACCATTCACACACGCAGATAGGATGAGTAACACTAACCTGCTGTTTACAAAGACGCCTTGGGATACTTGCAACCTACACTTGGATAGTGAGTAAACTGTCCGCCTGTGTGCTCAGGCTAAAAGCTTTTGTGTAAACGTGCCGGCACCTCCTTCACACCACCTCGCTCTTCTTCATCGTCCTCCTCTTTCTCATGTAGCTCTGCCTTTCCCTAGAGGCCTGCAAGATGGAACAGCGACCTTTTTGGTAAAATGGGTTCATACTTTGAGGTTTCAGCTTTGTACTGCATTTTTCCCCCTGCACTACAGTAACACAATACTACCTTTATAAGCCGTTTTTCCCTCATTTTATTTCCCATAACCTTTCCCCTCGTTCAACAAAATGTACTGTAGTTACCTCCCGCCCAGCTGTTACGAGTGAATTGAACATGAAAGCAGAAATGAGTGTGACTCTGTGTCAGTGTTACTACATGACTATTTCTCACTCTCTCACAGTAGAACATGACACTCCTAGTATCACTTACCCAGACTTCAAGAGTCCTACGTTACAGCCCGTGTCACCCACCCGGGTCAGTGTACTGGCTTGTGTCACCTCATACTGTGTGAAGTGTCTCTCACTAAAAGCTCATCTGTGATGTTTGCGTATTTGTGCTAAAATGAAAGGAGGGACTTATCTTTACACATTTTCACAACATATCACATTTTAGATATGCAATATGACTCATATAATTTCTAGTGTGTTGGCTCTGTTACCAAATGGTGTTTGAATTACGTTTCTTGTATAAAATGAAAGAAATGTGAACATACTGTTATCTGTCTTCTCACTCTGCATTCTGTTACACTGAACTGTGAAGTTTAGCAGTCTTGAATTTCAGAGTCTACACAAATGCTACTGGGTGCATTCATAGACTTCTGTATCCCAGTCATGTGGATAAGCTATTATACTGAATACTGTGGAATATATACAGTACATACAATCCAGATCTCAAACTGCTGCCAACTATCTGTAGAGTTGCGGCCAAGTAATGTAAGAGAAACACAAGCAATGAGAGAAATTAAAATGTCTCACTTCTGGAGAATAGATAATGAACAATTAAATACATTAGACAGTTTAGAAAATGAATCAAATTACAGAAATATTCAAGTCTGTCGTAAATGAAGTTCAGGTTAGGCTAACCATAGAGGAATCTCATATTAAATTGCCAGTTTGTGTGGTGAACACTAGCCAGCTGCAATAACAGCACCCAATAATGTGGAATATGAATAACCACATGTCTGTTCATTTTTGAAAACAATATCCTGAATATGATCAAAACTGACAAGTGGGAAACAGCTGCGCATGTAAACACAGTCGCTCATGATAATGTTAAATCACATTTTGTTTTGGGAACATTAAAGTCTTAAAATAAATAAATAATTTGTTTATCAAGATTTTTTTTTTTTTTTTTACCATTTTAGTTAGAAATGTTTATGTAATATTAAAAGTGTTTTTTTTTTTAATGCATTCAAACTAGGCACTATCTCATGGTTGCAGAAATGACTGAAAACCCCTGTTATTTCTTCCAACACTACCTCATCACTGGGTCTGCTGCACTCCGTTAACAACAGCTCAGTTAAAAATCCTATGGATTAGTGGAAAACAGGGAAACGTGACAAAAAAAACAAAAACGTCCTCAGTCCAACCCACAATTGACAACATCATCAACAACAACAGACCACTTGGACAGAGGCCAGTAAAGAACAAAAACATATTTACCAGGCCGAAGAGAGCATCATCATCCTCTTGGCCTTTAGCTTAATCCAACATACAGCCCTCCCTCCCTTTGCATTTATTCACACACTCAAATTCCCCTACTCCTCCACAGTCACACACATGCGCACACACACTGTATGTGAACACACCCTCTTTTATGGCCTATTGTTCTATAGAGCGACCAAACAGCTGGCTGCAGTGCTAGTCATCAGTATCTGATCTGCTTCACAGAGCTCTCAGCTTGTAATAGAGGATAATTAGAATTTTAATTTGCCTGGGCAAAGAGGGCTAAAACCCTTGTCTTCCCCCACCCGTGTTTTTCTCAGTCCCCCCTCCTTCCCTCCTCAGCTCTTAGTGAGCGGGTGCCATCGGTAACAGATGGAGAAAGAGAGATATTCACGGCCAGGCAGGCACTTCAGAGCAAGGCAGGGGATTTTAACACCCCCATGGCTCAAGTCTCCTCCGGCACTGGCCTAAGGCGCTGGATGTTGGGATTAGCAGTCAGCGTCTATCCTGGTCCAACCGTCCTACAACATGAAGCGTCACTCCAACCTTTAACAATCGAGCCCTTTGATCAGCTTACAGTCACACTCTCTGCCCTTTATATGTCCAGTTTGTCTTAATTGAATTTGATCCACTTGTGTTTATTAAGTTACATACATGTTGTTTTGTGATTGTCTCTTTGTTCTGCATTAGTGTCTGTGTTTTGGTCATTATTATTTTTCCACATTTCTCAAAAACCTGTTCTTGAAAGCAAACATTTTAACATCAAACCAGTGGGAGAACAGCTTGTGTTAAACCGTGACTCATTCCCTTCCTCATAAGCACAAAACATGGCACGCTGAAATCCACCCTGGCATTGCTTACTGCTTTAATCAGGTTTTTTTCCTCAGTGTTTTTAAAGCCAATATGAAGTCTAGGTTTAGAGGAGGATGGAAAAGTGAGACAACAAACCTTGCTTTATATTGTATAAAGATGACTGTTGATCTTGTATAACCACTACAGTCTCTGTAGATACTGAACAGCATTCAGTCTTTCCTTAAACACTGCTTCTCCATTCCTGCCCAACCCATAGTGTGGTATGTACTGTAGCTGACTGCCGCCTCCTCTTGTTGTTTGGAGTCTCTCGCTCACTCACACATAGAAACATTGGTCGACCTGCCACGACATGTCTCTTTATGGCATGCAGTCGCTCAGGGCCACAGTGCTCTATGAAGCTGACGTTTTTTTTTCTGTGCTTCCTCCTTTCCCTCTCTTTCAGCCACCCCCATCTTTCTGCCTGTTTTTCTGATGAGTACATCTTGCTGTCAGTATTTTCCTCTCTATTACTCAAATCTTTCCACCTCTATTATGCTAATTTTCAGACTTTTTTTTAATTTGTGCTTGAATTTTTAATGATAAATATATCTGTAAATGTGTCTTCCTGTCTTGTACTTGGGTAGCTTTCACTCTGACAGGTTTAATCCTGTGGGAAAGTGAGTTAAGTCAAAAATCTGTTTAAGTTTTGTAGCCAGTTTTCTGTTTTTTTCTTAATGTTTCCCTTTGAAGGTGATTGCCATTTTAAGTATTCTGTCTTTCTGCATGAATACACATACGAGCATGAATGGAAATCTTGATGAACGCCATTAACATTCCTTCTACAGCTGTATTGATTGCCTTGCAGTGCACAACAAAAGATCATAACAGTGAGTGTTGGCTAGAGGCTATTGTCCTAAACTGGCCCCTCAGGCCTTTTTGTCCCCTGCCGCTTCTCAGCCTGGGGTCATCAATTCATCACCTTTACCACCTCCATTAGCATCATCTCCCTCTTTAGGGGCCTTTAGTCACCCTCAAGCATTTCAAGCAACTGTTCAGTCATGGTGTCAGGTTGCATCTAAGACCTGTGTGTTTAGAAGGTGTATGTGTGAGTGGAAAAGAACTTGAATGGGTTGGACTAGAGGAAGATTAAGGCTCTGTCTACATTAATGTGGATGTTTTTACACCATTAACTCCATTTTAACCCAGTGGTGTAGTGGTCCCTGGAGAAGAGGGTATACTCTCAATTTTTGTCTTTTTTTACGCCCTGTTTTAGAAACTGTGACATTTAAGACTACTCTATTTAGTTTACCCAAAAATCCATCAGTATTTGCTCACTATTATAAAATTATCATGACTTGATCAGGAGCAGTTTGTAGGTATTACTGGTCACACAAGCAGCTGCATGGATGTAAATGTATTCAACATGAGGCAAACATAGGATAATGTTAGCCTTTCATAACGTTAACCTACTCACACAGTTTAACTATTGGCGACCAAATCTCTTCTTCTCTAAAAGTGCAGTCATATGGCCAGCAGTTTACCAGTGACTCATTTAGAAACCACCTTAAAACTTACCTCAGAATTATATATTCCATGAAAGTAGATTCTCTCAATATGTGTCACTCACTTGAAAGACGATTATTCTGCCTTTCTCATTCGCATTTCCAATAATCATGCATCTTTCAACGAGGCTTTCAGTGACCTATCAATCAACTGGGGTGGCACTGGCACCTGAGGTGTCCAGTCAGGTTCCAGAGGTGGCCAGCGGTGGTTAGCAATATTTTCCTCGGCATGACCTGCCCTACTCTGCCTCTGATTGGCTCATCAGTCCTCATGCCTAAAGTTAACCAATCTAATCAGTGAAGGCAGCAAGTACTAGCCAATTAGGGGCGGGTCATGGCTTCACCATCCTAGGGGCAAAAATGGGCAATTTGGCTCACAGATACTACTGAATGGTGCACATCAGGGGGGATTTAGAAGTGGGTATATGCAATACTGACTGAAAAATAAGTAGGTATGCGTCATATACCGCCGTATACTACACCAGTGTTTCAGTGCATCAGTGGAGTTTCACTTAAACTGAAACTCTGCAGAATCTGAAGTTTATAAGTATGGGTGGGATGTAAAGCCGGAACTTCAGCATCAGTGATATTAACAATGGTTCCTGATATATAGGTGTCTTTGTCTGGTTCATTTTAGACGCTGTCTCCTGCACTCAATATTACTTGAGCAACATTATCTGCGGTTTAAGTATTTGTGGTTGTTCTTGTGTGTACTTATAGTCATCTGAACCGGGTATAGATATCCACTATGCATCTAAAACCACTGTCACTCATACGGTTTAATATTACATAATTTTAATCAACCTTCAGCTTGTGTTTACAGATATTATGTTATTGCTGTCGACACTATAGGTCCACATAACTGATAGAACCATAAGACCAAGACCACGTTCAAATCTCAAGTGTCAGTTTAACTGAAATGACTAACTTCACTGATGTACTTCCCAACTTAGTTTAGTATCACACCCTTTGGTATCACACCATTTAGTCCAAGGAGTGTCTTTGTTTGTGGGTGTTGACTTTGTGTTTGTGTGAGTGAGTAGACACTGGCACATTTGAGTGTTTAATCTTGTGCTGCCAGCTTAGAGCGACGTTTCTCCCCAGAGATTAGAGGATGTTAGAGGCGCTGCTGTGGAAATAGTCACTCTTTCAATCTCTAAACATACAAAGCGGTAAGACAAAGTACTTGTTTGCAGTGGCGTGTTTGTTTATTTCAAATGATAAGGCATTAGCATAGACCACGGTTAAAATGACTATACAAACACACAGACCAAGGATTGGGTTATATGCCCATGAGCATTTAAAGAATTCAAACATGAATCAAACCGATAAGATGAACAGATAAAATACTGAAGCCTTCAATTGTTATGACATTCCTGATTTCTATATTATGGCCCGGAGCAGTGTCAAGATGTGGACCTGGTTTGGAAAATATTTCGACAGAAGTCAAGCCCAAAACCTTGCATAACTACTTCACAGATGAGTCAGATCAGTTGTAATAAAATTGGTCTGTCTTTTCATGATTTCCACAGAACTTTGGTCAGACTTTGAGATTAGGAAATAAAGCCAGTCTCCTGCTGTGATGTCTCAGTTTACACAGGTGTTGCAATATTATATCAGACTGCTGGATTTAGATGCTCTGCTCTTGGACAGATTGCAAATGCGTGCATGTATTTTTTTGTGTGTGTGTGTGTGTGTTTATATCAGCGTGGAAAGTGTTCGTAGCACAAATTCAGATTTTCCCTGTGATGAAACACAAAGAATATTATCAGTGGAACATGAGAAGGTGGATCAAAGCACAATTAACTCGAGGTCCTGTGTCCCATTCGGGCTTTATCGTCTGGCTTAGAGCCTCGAGTCTTTCATTAGAGCTCCTTAAATGAGCCTCACTAAAGATCCTGTCTCACCATCAGACACACGGACCTACTGCTGGTGTGGGATAAAGACACTTTAATGAGCAGGAGATAATCGAGAAGAAATGAAATCTATATGAAGTTCCCTGTGACATTTTAATCCACTATAAGCCATCCTCTGTACTGCACAGCACCTACCCTGTCATGTTGATACAGTGCTGTTCCCTTGCCTGTGTAAAATGCAGCCTAGTTTCAAGTAACAATACCTCTGAGCTTTAATTATCAGCTCAACCTGTCAACTTGACAGAGTTTCCCTGTGAAAAGTTGTTTGACCCAGTGGCAGCTGCCTGTGGAGGAGACAAGCAGACAGTTCATGTCAGTGCAATGATATATGGTGCTATATTCCAGGAGTCCCATGTTAATGCACTATGAAAATTCTCCCTATTTCAGTGCCTCTATTAGACTTTGATGGAACCAACCATAATGAGCACTGTTAGTCAGTAAATGTATGCATTATTTGACATAAAACACACATTACACATATTTTCCTTGTATCCCCAACAGGCCTATAGTACTATATAAATCTATGCCAGGGACAGGAGTGTTATGGCATGAGGTTTTTTATAAAGCCAGTGTATTTATTTTCCTAACTTGTTATTCATTTATTGTCTTGCATTATTAACACTGGATTAACCAAGTAAAACTTAACACTGGATTAACCAAGTAAAACTGGAGATGTATGGCTGGTTGTGTAGGGACCCTTGTGTGAGAAGCCTTGTTTCTTCTTTTTTTTTTTTTTTTGGAAGCCTTTAGCATTGATTACAGCACTCAAACTTTATACTCTATCAAATTGATGGTTGTTTTCACTGCATCAGTTCAGGGTAAAGAACATGCTTCCATTTGAAACATATTAAACACTACAGTAATTATCAATTGGAATGCCTTGGATATATGCTGAGTGTAATCCAGTTGCTGAATTTATTTTTGGTCATTTTTGGCTGTTTAGAATCGTAAATGCCAAGAATAGGCTTTTAACAAACTCCTTTCTTCTGTTTTTTTTGTGCAGGCTGTGCGCGGCCACCAGGTGTACAGCACGGAGACCTGCTGAATCAGACTGAGGCTAACCGGGGCTCTTTTCCCCCGGGGACCCTGCTGACCTATGGCTGTGAGCCTGGATACATTGCAGAGGGACCCGTTACTATCATTTGTACCAGCTCTGGAGCCTGGTCCCCTGAGCGCCCACACTGCGTTCGAAATAACGGTGAGCAAGTGTTTAGTAGATGTATGCAATGTAGTAAATGAAATACAAATATGTCGCTTAAAATGTGCTCCACTCAGGATTTTTTTTTAATCATTTTTCACAGTGAGCTTCAAGGGATGATACAGCAATTTTGTGTTACGGTCTCACAAGTTTACTTTCTCTTTCAGGGTTAAGTCTGACCTTTTTTTTTCTCAGAATTCTTTCTTTTTTCTCAGAATTCTGACTTTAATCTCAGGGTTAATTCTGTCTTTTTTTCCTCAGAATTCTGTCTTTTTTTACACTGTAATCTCAGAATTCTGACTTTTTTCTCAGAATAATAAAAAAAAAAAAACATATTAGATCTTAATTTGTATTTTTTTTTTCCATTGGCCCTAACCCTCTTCTGTAGATTTCTGACTTTTTTCTCAGAATAATAATAAAAAGATATATATTGGACCCCCCCCCCCACAGTGGCCTTAATTCTCTTCCATACAAGTTACACTGAGCAATAATCAGCTAAAAGTTTGTGTTCAATTTAAGCTTTTTGAAAATAATTTAAAGAAATTGAACACACATTTAACTATAGCAACCAAGCAGTCTAAGGCAGAAATTATCACCTGTATGTAGCAACCATGATGGTAACAATTCCTGCTTGTGCTTCTCTACAGTATGTTCACCCCCCACTGAACCAGAGAACGGGGGTTACCGCTGCCACCCCTCTCCCTGTCATCGCCTCACCCAGAAAACCGTCATTGAGTATTTCTGTGATGAGGGCTACGCTCTGAAGGGAGACTACAAGTTCCTCACTTGCCAGAATGGCGAGTGGGACGCCCCAATGCAGATTAGCTGTAGACAAACCCCAGGTCTGTAACCTCATACATATGTGGAAGACCTCATAGCAGATGTAAAAATCATAATCTGAAGCACTCATTCACTTCGTCCTTCATGTTTTTGTTTCCCTCAGACAAGGAGCCACGTTCTCCTCTGGGAATACCAGCTCTCTCTATTGTGGCATCCACAGCAAGTTGTGTGGCTCTCATCCTGCTTTTAGTGGTGCTGTTTGTTCTTGTACAGCCAAAACTCAAGTCGTTCCACCACAGCAGGTAAGGCACACATACGCAAACATTTACTCCAGCAGACTTTTGATTTCATTTTGTGCTGCAGGTCAAAAGTTCCACAACACCTCCACCTTTTTAGTTTAATAGAAATTCTACCAAAAACTGACCTCAAATGAAACAAAGGCAAGCAGGACACTGTCAGAAAATGTATTCCAAAAAATCAAAAAAGACTTGATTTCAGAGGTTAATGAAAGTTGATGCAAAGGATTCCTGCAGGTGTCCTGTGTTTTAATGACAATATATTTACAAACCTTCCATCTGTGTAAAAGCAATCATAGACAGAGTTACTATACCGTTTGAAGCAATATTAGGTTGTAGTTAGCATATTATATACTGTATCGTACATCACATATCACAATGGGGAGTAAAAGGCGATTAATAGAAGGTAAGCCACTATATTACCTTTAAATGTGCAGAAAATGGTGTCCATGAACTTATGAACTATAGTGTATGTTCAGTCTAAGTTGAAAATTTACGCTGCATTTCAAGATAAAATACAATAAAATGCATAGTAGATGATAGTAGATGATAATTTGCTATTTTAAAACAATCCCAAGTTTGAAGAATAAAAAGACCTTGTGAAGACATGCATTATTAAAAATGGAGGCTTATTTCCTCCATGTCACTGAAAGTAATACATAGCTGACACTTGAGAAACAGCTCTGTGTTGCTTCCGTCATTGAAGTCTATTGTAAACCTGTTCAAGGAAATTTGCCCCACCCCAACATCACAATAAAAAAAGTAGGTCATCAGGATCTAAATGTTTTACCTGTCCTACTTGTATTAGCCATTTCACCCTCTTGTAGTGTTGTGAGCATTTCGGTTTCCCTGTTCAAGGAGGAGTGTGAACTTTTCTTGGTTTTAATCAGCCTTTCACTTTGTATGACACCTGTTGTTGCCACAAATTCTTCAAAGCTTTACTTGTGTTTGCTCTGGAGATATGCTAAATTATGCTCCACTGTGTCACATAGTAACAAAACATATCCCGCTTATCATTGTGTGAACACACCTGTAAGTTGGTCGAAACTAGTTATGCAAACAAGTAGTCCATGCCAGCTGTACATGACTTGGCATTTAGTTCTGCAAGTTGGCATTTTTGGCAAGTGCCTTTTTAGAAGTGAAAGTAAAACTGAGAGGGGAGTTAATCTCATCACTGTGGCTAACTGCTTTTGCTGTGGCTCTGTGATTAAAAAGGCCAGAACAATTTGATCTAATGCTCATTGGCACTCTTGTTGATTGTGTAGTGGGCCTGAGGGCTTAGTGCAGCCTGCTATAAAAGGATTGTACAGTCAACGCTAATCACCTCCACTCAGAGGTTCTGCACGGCACACACATGACCACATCACGCCTTTCAACATGAACCTGATTATGAGATCCGCCCCCTCTGTGTCTTACTGTCTGTCTCACACTGCTTATCTGTCCATCCACAAGGAGGGAGCAGGGAGTCTCAGGCCAGGGCAGCTCCATCATGGTGGAGGGAGTCCAGGTGACGTTGCCCTCCTATGAGGAGGCTGTGTATGGAAACAGTGGAGCCTGCGGTTCGGCCGGTCCTTCTCCTCCTCCACCACCTCCCTCAGTTAATCCAGAATCTCGAGTCCCCATTGTGCTATCTGAGGGACTCCCCCAGGGGGCCACAGGAGGCCCCGGCCCCGGGACCAGCAGAACCCGCCACCACAGAGACTTAGACTTCTGCCTCCCATCCACATCCTCATCTTCATTCTCCTCCCGCCGTCACGCAGAGACGGTGTTGGTTCATCAGGCTCCCTCTTCCTCGTCTTCATCATCATGGGCTAGAGAGCACCCTGGGGGTGCATGTGCAGCCCCCCTCCCTCTCCGTAGAGACTCTGAGAGTAGCGACCAGCACAGTCTACTCTCTGTCACTTCTACAGATGACTTTTCTGATGGTAAGAGTCACTCCATTTCTTTGTATCTCAACAAAAAGATTTTTTTTTTTACCAGAAAAATCAATTCGTCACAATAGAAATTGTGTGGAATTAGGTGCTACAAAACATATTCAATCATGTGTAAGCAGGTTTATCCTAATCTCAAAATTAACCATTTAATTGTGTTACTCTGCAACATTTCCTGACATGCACTGTTACAAAAGGAGGACATTAACAAGATTTTACATTTGCACTTTTTGATAAAGTATTACAACAACACCAATAGCAGAGTTGTTGAAAATCAGCCCAAAGAACACTTTGGAGAATATTTTTGTGATAAAACTGCATAACGATCAATAAAACCAGTTAGCAAAAGAAGTTAGTCTTTCTAACATGGCCCTGAACAAATATGGATGCCCTCAAAGCAATTTATCAATGAATAAAATATCAGATATTGATGCAGCAAGCCCTGTTTAAATCCGCTTTTGTTGAAACCTGTTGAAATCAAGCTCTGGCTACTTGGCTGGGGTTGACAGACGCTCAGCTTAAGCATCGCTCAACTAGCTGTGTTAGCATGTTGCATGTGCTTAGAGATTTGATCTTTGGTCTGGGCTTTGTCACTTGGACTTTACTGTCACCTTCTTGTCCCTGACACAACAAATGCAAAGTAATGTGGATGTGTCCACCCAAACTGCAGTTTTTGTTCTAATTCCTGAATGGACTGAAGTCAAGTAATTGTTAATGTGTGTGTTGCATATGGTCTATAGTGTACTGGACTTATATTCTATTAACCTTTTAAGCAGATAGTTGAAAGACTTATCTAAGGCATGTAAGACAATAATTAGTAAATCTAATGTGAAGAACAGTAAGAAGTCGCCTTATTGTGTTAGACACAAAGACAATGGAATTACAGAAACGTCTACTCATCATTGTTAATTACTCACAAAAAACATGAGCGGTTTTATGCTTGACTCGAATCCATAACTGACTTAATAAATGCAGATTCCCAAAAAGCCTATATAGTTAGAAGTATTCCTGGGAATGTATGAAATGGCGAGAGGAGCTGATGTACTGGTCTAATATGTCTCCTGTGTTCCCCTGCAGATATTCCTCTGCTGAAGGAAGCATGAAGCCTGCCAGCCTGCTATCGGCATCAGCAGCAGAGCCCTTGTTTCCCGATCTATTACTGCTGACCAGGACTGACTGTGGCTGTCAACCCCCCCCCCCCCCCCCCCCCCCCTCCTCCGATTCCCCCTCAGCAGCCAGCAGAGCAAAGACTACAACTATGCCCATTCCCCCTGCAGCCTCTTCTGCCATTGCTACCCATACAGAGCAAAGCCAAAAGCCAGTACTCGACTTGCACCACCTCACTGCACCATAAGCGATAATGGAGCACCACCGGACCCGGCTACAGGATCAAATGAAGTGGTGCCAGCTCATCCAAAACCCTATAGATCCTATGTACATGTATATGAGTAAAAGAAACATGAGTCAAGGTTGTGTACTATAGGCTATGTATTATCATACACTTGCCTCCTCCCAGGTGTAGTTCTCCATATTAACATTGCTCACATCGGCTTCATCGGAGCGGGCTATAGCAATTGAGACACGTAACCTCTGTTGGGGATAGCTGTGGATAAAAATACATAAAAAAACTTGTGATGTTTGCTCCTGATGCTGTGGCGTTCAGAATCAGAATTGTCTTCCCGCTGTACTTGAAAAACGTTGTGAGTGATGGCTGGGTTTTGCGGCCCTCTTTGTGAATGCTGCATGTTTTTAGTTTTGCTGTCACAGCACGGTGGCCCACTCTGAATGAAGCATGAAGCCTCTTCTGTCTCTGTCTCTCTCTCTCTCTCTCTCTCTAGCTATCTGTATCTGGTTGGCATCTAGCATATGGATTAATGGGACTGAGAACCACTTAAGACTTAAAAGCAGGGTGCAGCGTTTCACGTCGCATCGTGTCACAACTATAAAAAGACCTGCTCCTTTCTTTTCTGTTGCCAGCTGCAACTAGCAACCGAAGTTGGTGCTCCCTCTGTCACAGTAGGTCGGTTGATTTGCATTCTGGTCCCTGAAGTACTCCACACATTTCTATTTCTGTCTAATAAGACGAGAGATTTAATGTCATGTTTTATCTTGAATGCAAAGAAGCTGGGAGGTTGTCTTTCAACATAGTGACAGAGCACATGACTAAACTGAAATGATTTTTTTGTTGTTGATTTTTCCCTCTATTTATTGCGTTGCGTGTCTGTTTGGTCTGCTTTGAGTTGGTGAATCTGGGGTTTTGAGTGCATGTGTGTGTTTGTCTGCATCTTCTGTATGTGTCAGTTCGGCAGGAGAGGACATGTCCTCATATGGTAGGCCTCGATACAGCCATTTCCTGATTCGCCTCTCCTCAGATCAGAGGCCGGGTGCACAATGTCCCTGTCTTTCACCATAGGAAAAAATCCCTCCTAGCATTGAGTAAGTCACATGAACAAACCAGCATCACGACAGGCAATGAATCCAGTACACAATGTGTGTATTATTCATTCATTCTTGAACTAGAATATTTATAGTTTTTTGCTGAATGGCTGGAAAACATAAGTCTCTGTAGAGAAACCTTCGCATCCACCTTCATACTGAGCTGAAGACTCCACGTTTGTGCATTATTGACTCAGCTGCAACTGGTTGCAGTGAAATAATAAAGTTTTGTTATATCGCACCCCACCCCCGCCACTCCAATCTCACTCTCCCTTCTAATGCCAAGTGCAAGCTTAAGAGAGAATCATGTTATTGGTTATAAGTCATCATCAGGTTTTTCATTTCCACTTGAATAGCTTTGGTCACCCTGGAAACAGCATGACTCCATTTTTGAAGAAACACTGCTCATGAGAATTTCCCATGTTTTAATTTGGCATTTGTGGCTGTCTGTCGTTGTCAATGGCTACATTATAAATGTAAACAGAGAATGTGGCCTTAGACTTGTACATTTTGTTTTATTTTTTGTGTATAATCTTAAGCCTCTGCATTGGTTGCTTTACAATATTGCAGCGTGTTCTGTTTTCCCAATGGCCTTACTTTATTCTTTTTCTATTCTATGCATAAAACTGTCTTGTGTATTTATCAGTGAGTTTACTTTTATTGTGGACACGACTAAAAGAATGTCCATCCTTCTCTGTCCTCCCCTAGCTTTTCCAGCTACTGTGATAATAATGATGATAATGATGATGATGATGATGAACCTATAAGCACCTATATTTCACTATTCCTTTGCTTCTCTTTTGCTACAAGGCATTAAAATGTTACAGGATTAAAAGAAGAAAAAAAAACTGAAATTAACTTTGCATTCAGAAGCACTGTTGTACGGTGTTGCTTCCCTGAAAATTACAGGTTTAAAAAAAAAAAAGTACACATCTTGATTCTTAGTTTCAACGCTTTCAGCTTTGGTTTTTCCTCTGTACATGGCAGTGGGTGTGAAAATAGTAATTTAATATTTGTATAAAGTTTAATTTAATTTTACAGTGTGTATATAACTTTCTAATTAAAGCTTTCTTTTGGATGTGAAAGATGATGTGTCATTTGTTCAGAGCTCTGCCATTTTCCTTCACATTTCTAGGAAAATACACATTTGTAGATTAAAACTAAGGCATCACAAAATCTCCAATTTTGAAGGTATTCATATCAACTATTTTTCCCCACAATTAATTCAACATTTATATATTATTACACCTCTTTGAATACAGTAATCTTCAGTGGATGTAGTAGCATATTTTTCATGGCTTAATATTATCTAGTACTACTTTATTTGAGACCATAGTACATATTTACTGAGTGTTTCCAGGAAATTACTCGTCTATCTTACAGCTTTTTATTTCTGTCTACTCCCATCTGTTAAAATCAAGTTAAACATTAACTAGTTAAAAGTGGAAGTACCTGTAGTCCTGGTCAAAGGTAATCTCAGTTGTAACCACCAAAACGTGCAGCTCATTTAGGGCATTATCATTACTACTTTTCACATTTTTACCTATTAAACTTTTTTTTTTTAAATATTAAGAGGATATTAAAATATTACATGGGAAACTCCTTAAAATCTACTTCACTCAGAGCTTCAACTACTCCGACGTATGTTCGGCAAGAAATGTCATTCAAACTTTTAGCTCTTATATCATTATTCAGCTTTTAAATATTTTTGCATAATTTTTTAAACATCACAGTTTAAGTTTTATGCTCTTTTTGGGATCTTTAGAAGTTCATAATAGATCCCTATGGGATAAGGCTTGAGTGCATGACATCATCAGTGATGTCACCGTTCCAACTTAAGTGCTTAAAATTTTAACAAAAAAAATTCCACACTTAAACCTTTAAATTACTCACAAATGTAACTTCCAGACACAGCTTTTACACGAAAAACTTCACATCTATGTGTGCTCTTTCACTGAGTATACTTTTTAAAGCTGTGTGACATCCTTTTTGAAATGTAGCGCCTCAAGCAGCAGGTAGTCCCTTCACTCTCCCATTCACTCCAGTGTTATTCGATATCTGAAACCCTGGAGCTAATGCAGATGCTCAGGGGTTTTCCAACTGCAATAAATCACTCATTTTTCACTTTTCTTGGACAATAAATGTACCAATGTGTCAAGCGTATTCTTCTGTCCTAATTGGGCGGGAGCGTCTTGTGATATCTTGTACCACTTTACCCTCAAAAGCCTCTGTTTAACTATCTTCTCTGAGGGAAACTCAAAGGCTGAACAGACACACAGTGGAGTGTATACATATATATATATATTTGTGTGTGTGTGTGTGTGTGTGTGTGTGTGTGCACAACCCAATACCACTGTCACAGCTGGTGCAGTCTCTATAGCAACATGGCTCATTCTGATTGGCTGATTACACTGCATCTATTTCTCAGCAGATTTTATCTTCATGAATGTTTATACACTCGTCTTATATTTACACAACATTTTTGCCAAATATTGTTCTCTTTGACTTTTACCTCTGACACTAATGTCAGTGAGTTTTTAGTCACAACCATACTGTTAAACCAACTCAGTGGCTAATATGTAGGACCTTTTGATCAGTAGATTCTGATACATTTATTATGGATATTATTTATACAGTTTAGTGAAGTTAAGGAGACCTGTTTGTAGGTTGAATCCTACTGCTGTAAATGTCACAAATCAAATCCACCTGTGTCTGATACACACATATTAACACAACCACACACATCTATACTGACTGTAGCTGACCATAAAAAAAAAAACAAAAAAACAATATGTAATCATTCTATGAGTTTACATATAGCCATTTGATTTCAAAATAAAAGCCCCCGGAAGTAGCAAAAAATTAGAGAAAGAACCAGTTAAAATTTCAAAGTAAAAGCATATAACATACAGTGTTTTGGACTTAGCCGTTTTCCATTTTTTTATACTGTTTTTTGGAGATGATATTCGTCTTATACATAGTGCAATTTTTAACATGTTTAAAATAATTAATATATTTTTAAACAACTTACTTTTTAATACTCTCTTTCCTTTTACATTGTTGTATTTACACATCAATTTTTTTTTCCACTTTCTCAAACTTTACTACTTTAAACTCTTTCAACTTCTTGGTTGTATAAAAGTGCAGTATAAACATCCTGCTCATATATGCCTTTAAATTGCTCCCTGGGGACAAATTATTTTTTTTTAATTGAACTGAATAGCTGCTCCCTGACCAGTTAGCATACGTTACCAAAAATGCTAACATTAGCTGCTAGTATAGTTTAGTTTATCTCTGTGCAAAGCTGTCATAAGTGTACTGTATACCTATTTTTTGCGGTTTTAATTGTTAAGACCCTCGTCTTCATATCATTCTTGCTGTAGAGTCTTTGTTGGTAACAGTTTGTACTAGAATGTCCTTTTCCTCTTTGTATTTGAGCGACACCTAATGGTCAAACATGGCGGCCGTTTTCTGCTTTGTCAGCCTACGTTTGCCTTCACGTCATCTCGTGTTGTATTTCCTCGTCCCCTCCCAGACAAATAACGACTCCATTTTGTTTGAATCTGGAATTTGCAGTAGCTGTCGACTGGTAGTGACGCATAAACGCACAGGCATCTTAGAAAGGTATGTATTTAGCGGAATTATTGATCACCGTGTACTTCTTGTGTAGGTGTAATTGACGGAGGCTATATACGTTAGTTCACGTGAAGCTAATGTTAGCTTAGGTTAGCCTGCTTCGATTTGTTTGCTAGGCCGCATATCTATCCGCCATACCGTTGCAAAGAGAACGACAAGAGGTCAAGTCAGTGTGAATTGGACATTTTGGTGTATTTCTTAATCTATTTCGTCACATATATTTCTGACGGTAACGTTTGCAGACGCTAATCCAGAAACATGAGCGGCTGTCGGATTTTCATCGGCCGCCTGAGCCCCTCGGCCCGGGAGAAGGATGTGGAGAGGTTCTTCAAAGGATACGGACGCATCCGAGATATTGACCTAAAAAGAGGCTTCGGGTTTGTGGTGAGTCGTAGAAAATGGAAAATAACCCGAAGAACACACACAAATACTTGTTCAGGCTTGTGGCGATTATAGAGTGGTGTTTATTCTTCAGAAATAGCAGCGAGTGCTTAATTGGAGTGACCTAGGTTAGCATACAAAATGCTAACAATCAAAATGCTAACATCATCAGGCTACATACAGTGGTCTGTTCGCATAAATCCATGTTAACTGCATGCATTCACAGATATCTGGTAGAAATCCCACATAAATACAAGGATTTATATTTAAAACAAAAAACAACTGAGCATCCTAACATAGTGGAAATTAAAACCACAAATGACTCCAATTCGGCTACCAGTGGAACCAAGTTTTAACTAAGGACACACAGACCTTGGCATTCACTGTAAATCTAATTTTATATATCATTCTGAATGGTACTTGTCTGTATTTGTAACGTAATCTTTAAGATTTGGCATTAAATCATTATAAATTTGTAATCATTTTTGTTGTCAGCTCTGTCTATTTAATGCTACAATTTATCTCTAAAAATTGGAATTGGAGTGAACTGAGAAAAAATGTGTGCAAATCTGTAGAATTGCCTGAAATGTTAGCACCAGGTTTCTTTCAGTAGACAATTTCAAAGTGATGTTAATGCTTTAAAGTCTGTCTTTCCACTGCCAACTGAAGAATGCAGTTTTACACGTCACCATTTCATCATACATTTTTTAATTAAACCTCTTTTTTAATGATTGCGTTCTGTCCTTTTACATTATGCTGTGTCCTGACATACCCACTCTCTAATAATGTATCTGTGGGTCAATTCTTAACCTAGTTTTTCTACATTTTCTTTGTGAGCAGCTTTCACCTCCTTAACCTAAAACTGTGAGGAAATGGAGATAAGTCTACCTGTGCATTAATACTAAATGGAATTTAATGATGGTCATCAACAGGGTAAAAGTCTTGCCCAGGGGTGGCCAACCTTGGTCCTGGAGAGCCACTATCCTGCATGTTTTAGATGTTTCCCTCTTCCAGCCCAACTGACGGTCGTTATCAGGCTCCTGCGGAGCTTGATGATAGGCTTATCATTTGAATCAGCTGTGCTGGAAGAGGGATACATCTAAAACATGCAGGATAGTGGCTCTCCAGGTCCAGGGTTAGCCACCCCTGGTCTTGCCAAAAATGTATACAGCTGCTGCATTACTTTTCTCTATATTCTTACTAGACTTTAGAGAGAAATACAGGCTTTATGAAGTGTTAAAATCTGTTTTTGTGTGTTTGTTTTGTTTAATGCAGGAGTTTGATGATCCCAGGGATGCCGAAGATGCTGTGTACGAGCTTGATGGCAAAGAGCTGTGCAATGAAAGGTAGGTCAAGCTGGTAATGTAAAAATAAGCTTGTGAAGTTGATAGGTTGGAATTTTTATTTAAATATGGTAACTGGAATTGACTTCTAGGGTGACAATCGAGCATGCACGTGTACGTCTGCGAGGTGGCCGTGGCAGAGGTGGTGGCGGCGGTGGAGGAGGACGTTTCTCAGATCGTTATGGCCGGGGGTCACAGAACAGTCGGAGGTATCAAAGTTTTCTCATCAGCTTATGTTTCACCAGTGATCTGTTTCATGATGGCAGGCAAAATTTCATTAGGTTTTGTATCCTTTGTATCCTAAACTTGTGTGAAGTTTTTATTGAGGTGAACTTTATAATTCCTACATGACCCTAATACTTTTTTCCCTCTATATATATATATATATATGAGCCAGACCACTGAATGTCTAATGACTGTAATGTTTCTGTCCAGGTGGTTTAGTCTAAATTTGCTTCTGTTTCAGTCGAAACCCTCCTCCGATGCGCACGGAGAACCGATTGATCGTAGAGAACTTGTCTTCTCGCGTCAGCTGGCAGGTTAGTATCACCATATGCTTCTTAAAACACAGAAATCCTCTGAAAGCTGCATCGCTTCCAACCTTCTGCCTCCAATAACATACACATATTACTGTAGAATTTCCATGCTGTAACAAACAGAACTGGAGTCAAAGCAGTTAATTATAGGTTTATGCTAAGATGTATCAAAAGTAAGCTACTCTATTATTAGTATTACTATTAAGCCCAAAATGATCTTTTATTTCAAATTATCCCATGATTGAGTCTGCATCTTATGCAGTTAAATATTGAGTCAAGAAGAAGTATCAACAAAAAACACATAATTTGTACCTGTTTTCAAATTTTAACCAATTCTTCACCCCTTTATTTGCCAGCCTGACTGTTGTGTCATGTGGAAGAACTCGCTTATGGTGGAGTTAACCCCTTCTGGGTCCTTCTGTCTGGGTTGAGCCTGTGGTGTCAGCCAATCTGTCCTACTCCTAGTTGATGCCTGCTGGTCATGTGAGCGCTCGCTTCACACTAGAGTCGCTGGCGGCCCCTTCGCTCGCTCGCAACGCCCCCATTTGAAGGCAGGGGGGCGCCAGGTGTGTGGCTGAGAGCGAGAGAGAGGAAACAGAGAGTTGGCAGACAGGAAGGAAAGAGCGAGAGTCGATGGTGGTGGCGTATTGATCGAGGGTTCGTTAATTTGAGGGGCTTCGATCGATATCCCCCCTCCCTTCCCCCCTCTGGTGTCCCCGCACATCGTGAGAGAGAGAGAGTGTGAATTCATCCCAGGTGTCCATGGATATAATCTGCTGTTATCCCGAGGTTATGGTGGGCTCGGAGAGCCTGCGGCCCACCCACAGGGGTTCGCTCTCAGGTAGTAGTTTCCTCTCTTCACCCTGTTCACTCTCTTTATTGAGGCAGGGTGCCGAGACAGGGGCGGTCCCGGTGCGGAGCCCTGTGCCCTTCTTGTCGGGGAAAATGGGGCTCTGAGTGCCAAATGCTGCCCAGGCGGTGCCACTGCTGTTCAGTTCATGCAGATGGTGTTCATCTGTCTGTAGTAGTAAAACAGGCGGCCCAAGAATCTCAAAACTGTCACAAATACTCAGCCTTTCCTGTAAATGCATATGAAAATGTTTTTATACAAATTGGCTTGTACTTTTTTGGGATTTGTTGTCATATTAAACAGTTTTGAAGGAACGGCTGGTTGAACAATGTTTGAGGTTCTTGGACTCATCCACTTTATCTGCTGTAGCTTGTGTAGTCTTCTGAAAATCTAACCATCTCTCTTTTTGGGTAAATCAGTCCAGTATCATGTCTGAGCCTGTGCTTGTGTCCTGAGCCTGTCCGAATACTGACTGGTGTTTACATGTGTAGGACCTCAAAGATTTCATGAGACAAGCTGGAGAGGTGACATTTGCAGATGCACATCGCCCCAAACTCAATGAAGGGTAAGGCTGTTAGCGCTACACATTTGCCTAATGAATCTGTTTTTATCTGCTCCATATCATTTGCAGTCTGTTCAGAATTCCTTCCAGTTCATGTCTCATGTTGTTTCTGCAGGGTAGTCGAGTTTGCCTCTTACAGCGATCTGAAAAATGCCCTTGAAAAACTATCTGGAAAGGAAATCAATGGCAGGAAAATCAAGCTCATTGAAGCAGCCAAGAAGAGGTGAGTTGTCTGCTGCTGCCTCCATTTACTGAAGACATCAATATGTGTTAGTGATGTTAGCCTATTGTGGTGGCGGTGTCCACTTTTCCTTAAAATAGAAAAGTATTTATTAAGTTAAAAACCTAGGACTATGATAGTAGAAATTAGACCAATAAGAAAAGAACAACGGTAGGTAACAATGAGATTTAAAAACTTTTACAACAATGGATCCAATAGGAAATATGGTGAACTGAACCTCAGGACTTTGCTCTTTTAAAGACTTTAAAGATGTTTTTTTTTTCACAGAACATGTGAGTTGCTGGTCCAGCTCTGCCTTGATTGATTAGTTTGTTTTGTAGTCAGTCTGGTATTTGAGCCAACTGAGGATGGCAGCAACTTCACAGTCTGAGATAAAAATACGTATTTGTGTCAGATTGCTGTTGGCTTCAAACAGATATGATATAATGGCCCTGACCGATGGCAAGTAAAATACTGAAACTACATTTCAGCTATTTTTAAGTGGCTTAAATACAATTTCCCGTTATGCAGTTCACAGCTGTACAGTTGCGGGATAAAGCCCCCCCCCCATGCATTTGTGAAGATCACTCTTCAGTCAGTGAACTCTGTCTAGTATTGTTCTAGTCTTTAAACCCACATGCTCCCTTCTGCACATGCTCTGTTCCATTGAGGTCAGAACTAGATGTTTCAGTAAGATAATGACACACATCCAGGACATGACAGGTTGAAACTGTCAAGAATTTATCTTTGTTTTTTTTTTTTCTTAACAAACAGAAAAATCATTTGCATTTCTTTGTGTCTGTCTGACACAGCCACACCTTTTGAAACACAAAGGTGATTTTTCCTCAAATGTGTCATGAGGATATTTAAGGGTATCTGAAAACTTTCTTCCACAACTGTACGTTGGGGATGAATACCTCATACAGCTCCACATGATGAACCAACCTCACCCTATAAACCACTGTTTTTCAACCTTGGGGGCGCCTGGAATTCAAGTGGGGTTTCATGTTCTGTTTTTCAGTAAATGTCCTCCATTCTTATGTTATTCCTCGTTCTGTTTCTTTTTCTTTTTCCAGGTCCAGAAGTCGTTCCCGCTCTGACAGCTCATCTCGCTCACGCTCTCGTTCCCGTGGTCGTTCACCTTCTCGCTCCCCGAGACGCTCCCGCAGCCCCGCCAAGGGCCATAACCGCTCTCGTTCCCGTAGCGGCTCCCCCGGCGGCCCCTCCTCCCCAAGCCCCAAATCCAAAGAGCCCACCAAACGTTCCTCGAAGACGAGCAAGTCTAACACCCCCCCCTCTCCTCCGCCCGCTCAGAGAGCCTCCATCTCCCGTTCACGCTCTCGTTCTCGCTCCCGTTCTCGTTCTCCATCTACTGACAGTCAGCGTTAAACCTGTTCCACCTCGATGGGGATCAACAGTAGATGGAGTTTGTGTCGTCGTTGGAGCGGACACACTGGAAATCCTACAAACTCCTCTGAAAGGCCAGAGGAGCTTCTCGTCGAGCTTATACTGAGGTTTTCCTGTCTGGATTTTTCACATTTAGTAACAATACACTGTCGGACAGGAGCAACAACCATCCATTATTTTATCATCTTTGGTTTATTTACAAAAAAAATGAGAGAACACACTTGAACTGATTTGGGCCCAAAATAACTCTATTATTTGAGACTCCTTATTGCTGAAATTCTCAATAATATTAATATTTTAGGCTGCAGGTTCAGCCGTGCAGCTCAGATAGCCCCAAATACAAAAGGAGCCAGCATTCAGGTTTAGTACCATTACATTGTAAGGTTTATTAAAATAAAAAAAGAGGGAAACGTTCATACCACTTAGCATACGTTTTGTGACACTTTTGCTTGTTTTTTGCTTGAATGTCAGTGGAAATCTTTTTATCACTCAGTTTTGTCGTGACTGTTGACATTATCTAAACTCTTTCCTGTATTCTCTTTTTGTCTGATTTACCGCACCGTCCTCCTACAGATGGTGTGTGTGATGTTTATACTTTAGGATCCTTGCATGTGCTATTTTTTTTCTAATCACAATATACAGTCCTGATACTTGAGGTATATTTATTTGTTTTTTTTAGAAGTCAAATACCAACCAAGAGTTTTAATTAAATATTGAACACTCGTGGATATGCTGTTACGAAAGAAATGGATATAACTGATTTTTTTTTGCAACTGTCATATTTTTGGGGAGTATTATTTTAGGTTTAAGGTTAACTCTTCAATTTCCAGATTTTACATTATACAGCCAGTTCTAACATTGTATTCGAAGTTGTTTTTTTTTCTCTCTCTGATTTAGGGTTTTGTACATTGTTGAGGACATTTTTAAGTAAGTGTGTAAATGTAATTCCAAGAATACTTGTTGGTTCTGTGAGGTTAATGTGGTTCAAAGGAACATGTAGACAGGAGTTGGGGAAAATTACATTTTTGTACGTAGGGATTTTATTTTCAGTGAAAAATATGGACAGTTTGTATCGTGTACAGTAACAAAGGACTTAAACAAATAAAACATTTGTCAGAATCCAACATTTGTTTTGTTTTTTTAATGATGTTTGTTTCTGTGTTTAGTTGGAAAAAGTTAGTGTCTTCATTTTTCTCTATGCTGATATAACCTTTGAATAGTTGAGGTTAAAAAAAAAAAATTCAGCTTTTATGAACAGCTCCATGATTGGAAAATAAATTTTCAGGGAAAAAAAAATGCAAAGAATAATATAATATCTGGTGATAAATCAGTTAAATGCAGAGAAAATTCATTCAGAAATTGCCATAAAAATAGTTCGGGGCCTTATTTGGAGTCCTAGTCAAACTAAAAATCCTCGACGGTTTTACACTGCAAAAATCAAAATCTTACTAAGTGTATTTTCCTTATTTCTAGTCAAAATGTCTCATCACACTTAAAATAAGACAATCACCTAAAGAGTAACTTTTCAGTGAGATATAAGAACTTATTTTTAGACAATAGATCTTGAAAATCTTATTTCAAGAAATCTTACCAAGATAATTGTCACTTGTTAAATTGGCAGATTTTTTTGGATTTTTTTTCCAAGTGAAAATTATCTTGGTAAGATTTCTTGAAATAAGATTTTCAAGATCTATTGTCTAAAAATAAGTTCTTACATCTCACAAGTTCCTCTTTAGGTGATTATGTCTTATTTTAAGTGTGATGAGATATTTTGACAAGAAATGAGAAAAATACACTTGGTAAGATTCTGATTTTTTTCCAGTGTGGAGCTTGTATTGCTTTTCCCATGATGCTTTGTAATTTGGAGGTTGCTCAGTGTATCACCAATTCACACCAAAATCATCTTCAAATAAATATCTGATAAATAAAACACCACATACAGTATATTGTGACTTTCTGTAGTATTCTATAAAACAGAAGGTGCACACAGTCACGTTTAGGAGCTCAAGTTAAATTTATTTTTCCGTAAATACACACACACACACGCCTTCTTTCATCTGTGAGCTCTCCTTTCTGGAGTACGAACGCCTCCATCAGGTGGGAGGTCGAGTAGACCACTGGAAACGAATAAAGAAGGCCAGCTAACACTGGAAGAAAGTGTATTTTCTGAGTAGCTGAATCCGGGATGTTCTGACAGCCTGTTTCCATAGCAACAATCCTCCGCTCTGTGAAGGGAGTCATAAGGAAAGGTTTTATGCCCTGATATAACTAATACTACCGACTGCTGAAGGTTTTAAAAGGGAGGTGAGTTCAAAGACAGAAGCCTGCTCTGGACATGAAGGTGTGGCGGTGGTTTCACAAAGGCACACCTGGGATATGAAAACAATACCACTGTGAGCTCCACCACTTCACTGACACAAACCATGCACTACTTAAAAATATAACACTGTGCAGGCATGGATCAATATTCAATCAATATTACAATAGATTTTATGACTGATGAGAAAGGTGCAATCCATCTTTCACATTTTAACCCTTTCATGCATAAATCAAGATTTTTTTTTTTCTTGTGTTTTTTTTCCTCTTAAGGCATGAAAAAAACACTGCGACTGAATTTTTTTATGAATCTATTTTTCATGGAATTACAAAAATATCCACTCAGCTGGACAGCATGTGTTTAATTTTTGAAGCAAACATATTTACTGATATACAGGGTGGGGAAGCAAAATTTACAATATTTTGAGGCAGGGATTGAAAGACAGTGTATGACCAATTAGTTTATTGAAAGTCATGAGAATTTATTTGCCACAAAAAAATTTACATAATAGAAAATGTTTTTATTCTATGTGTCCTCCTTCTTTCTAAATAACTGCCTTCACACGCTTCCTGAAACTTGCGCAAGTGTTCCTCAAATATTCGGGTGACAACTTCTCCCATTCTTCTTTAATAGTATCTTCCAGACTTTCTCGTAATAGTTTTGCTCATAGTCATTCTCTTCTTTCCATTATAAACAGTCTTTATGGACACTCCAACTATTTTTGAAATCTCCTTTGGTGTGACGAGTGCATTCAGCAAATCACACACTCGTTGACGTTTGCTTTCCTGATTACTCATATGGGCAAAAGTTTCTGAAAAGGTATGGATAATAGTGTTAGGTATGATTATGACATCAATATATGTTTGGTTTCAAAACAATTGACGTAGTGCCTGCTGAGAAAAAACAACTAAATGTTCATTGTAAATTTTGCTTCCCCACCCTGTAAACAGAATCACAAAATGTATTATTTAGATTAAAATGATGTTTGTCAGACAAACAAATCAGGACAAAACCGACTTGTTAGAGAATTATTCCTATGAAATCTGGAAATGCAATCCCCCCCCCTCCCCCCCAAAAGAAAAGAAAAAAAAACAAAACAGGCAGGTAAAACAAAGTTAAAGTATGATGAAATTAGTGCATTATTATTTCATATTACTCAGTGTAGTTTATTTCTACAGTATTACATCTACTGCTGTTAAATCTTCCCAGAAATTATGATTAAAAAACTTCATTATTCCACACTACTCATGAATACTCTTATATACTGCGTAGATTTAACTGAAGTAAGGTTTGGAATGCAGGACTTTTACTTCTAGTGCAGTGTTTTCCTGACTAATCACACAAGTGGATATAGAAAAGACACTTATTTTTTTCACAGCTCACTGTCCTTTGTGCTCCCATGCCAGGTGTTTCCCCATCTCCAGAGCTGAAAACCACATCCTACCTGTTGGCACGTTCACACCATGAGCAGAAAAATGACTTTCACAGCATTAATCATTGGTGCTTTGTCCAAAAAAAAAATCACACACATATAAAAAAAGAAAAAAAAGAACACCCTAGAAGTGTCTGTTTCACACCTACTGCTGCAGGTCACTTATCACTAAATAGAAACCCAAGTGGATTGTTGTTATTCCTGTTTTTAGTCGAATCCTGGCAGAATTGTTCAGTTTCCAGCACTGTTACCTGCTGAATCAGACGTTCCTCGTGTCTCCTGTCTGAAGTAAAAATCAGCCCTAATGTGTTGTCATTCTATTTTTTTTTTTTTTTTTGTAGAAGTAGTGACAGGTGGAGGCTACTGCTGGTGTAGAAGTGCCATCTAGTGAACATCTGACTGCAGCTTCAGAGATACATGAAGGACAGATTGTCATGGTTTCATAAACTACAGTGAAAAGACATGTTGAGCCGCATTATGTAATAAATTCCCATTATGTAATAAAAGTTCAAAATGTAATAAGGATGTCACGTCATCTTGTAATAAAGCCGCATTATGTAATAAACTACCTCAATGCATTACAGTATGTAGTAAATGTTTTCACATTATGTAGTAAGTTATTACAATTTGAGAAATTTATTACAAAATGCACTTGACACATTTTTATTTAAAAAAAAAAAAACATTAACAACATGGTTCATTTCCCAGATCAAAAGATACTGTATCAGACACAACTGACACGGCAAAATAATAACAATGTGCTAAATTAATCTTTAAACTGTGTGGTTAAAGTTCTGATTACATTACCAGTAGCTCCTGTGACTAATTTCTTCTCAATTGCTCTGAAATTATATTAATTTGGATTGTTATTACATAATGAACCATGTTATTAGATTGTTTTAAAAATAAAAATGTGTCAAGTGCATTTTGTAATAAATTTCTCAAATTGTAATAACTTACTACATAATGCGAAAAAATTTACTATATAATGCGTTGACGTAGTTTATTACAAAATGCGTCAGTTTATTACATAATGCGTCAGTTTATTACATAATGCGGCTTTATTACAAGATGAAGTGACATTCTTATTACATTTTGAACTTTTATTACATAATGGGAATTAATTACATAATGCGGCTCAACAAGGCACAATAAGAACAATGGGCTTGACTGTTCTAGAACTCCTCTTGTCTTAAGTTATCAATGTTCTATCTTAACCCATAAAGACCCAAATATCCACCAGCATTCAAAAGCACCTAAACTGTTTAATACCTGTCGATCCACTAATCCTGTCAATACATGTAAATAATACAGTTAGTCATCAGATAGGACCCATTTGGACGCTCAGAGGCTTCGTAGTGAACGTGGAAACACCGTCATCTTCTACAACATTGATTCACCGGCAAAACCCATGGAGTTTACCTCAGAGATACAGTTACAAGAAAAAGTGAATGTGAACCCTTTGGAATTACCTACATTTCTGCATAAATAGATCAAGTCACAAGTATAGACCAGCTCAGTCTGCCTAAACTAATACCTCACAAACAAGTATAGGTTTTCTTTGAACATAACTTGTAAACATTCACAGCACAGGGTGGAAAAAGTATGTGAACACTTGGATTTAATAAGTGGCTGACCCTGCTTTGGCAGCAATAACGGCGACCAAATGTTTCCTGTAGTTGTAGTCAGGAGGATTTGTGGACCATTCCTCATTACAAAATTACGGAGCCCCTTTGGTGACATGTGAGAAAAAAAAAAAAAGCGGGACCACAAGACAATTCATCTACAAGATTGCTGAATAGCACAGCAACGTGGAACACCTCAATTGTATTTCATTTTATTTTCACCTTGGTATGAACTACTGTGATATACTTCAGACACTTGAAAAATGATCCTGTGTGTTTTTATTACTCTGTAGGCGTGAAAAAACATGCCTACAGAAAATTTTCTTATGAACCTATTTTTCATGGAGTTGCAAAAATGTCCACTCAGCTGTCCATGTGTTTAATTTTTGAAGCAAAGAAACATGTATTTACTGATATATTGTGTGAAAACTATGAAATAAAAACATTTTTAATGCTGCTAATCTGATGTTTTCTCCCATTTTAACATACTCTAATACTAGTCATTACTCACTTCATGGAAATAATATGCAAAAAAAAAACTTTTGTTTAAAAAAAAACAAACAAACAAACGTTAATTACAGACTACTAACAATAACAAGCAATTGACTGACAAACATGTTACTGCAGGTCAGGTTTATCAAGAACAGCAAAGTTACAGTATTTATATGAATTGCAGTGTATGGGATGATGCATAAGTGTCCACTGTGTTGGCTGATATAGAACTAATACAACAAAATCCATGAATATATTGACCCTTTGCATGTTACGTCACGCTCTGTTCGCACCGCAAACGAGCGCCATGACGGACGGCGGAAGTGTCGGACTGCACACTGGACGGCAAACCTGCTAATATCGAATTTGATCTGAACGTTCTCATTTTTGTTCGTTTTTAACCCTGCTTTACACGTACAGTGGTCGCACACAACAGTTCTGTTCTTCTTCACAGACACCCATGGTTTCAGCTGGGTTCTACACAGAGCCTGGATCTGATGGACCTGATATTACAGACAGAAGAGGCTCTGTTTGTGTCCGTAGCATTTAGCTCCACCAGACGCTAGCTAGGTGGCTAGACTGGGTTAAATACAGGGTGTCCCATTAGTCTCCATACATAGGAAAAATAAACGTTTCTTGACATAAACCATTTTTATTTATATAATATGCTCTACATGACTGCCATTTTGTCGGGAACACATTTCAATGCATGTCCTCCACTGCTGAAGAACTATAAAGAAGAAATATAAAGAAATACATGTTAGAACCATATATGTATGGAATGTATTATGTCTCCTATGTATGGAGACTTATGGGACACCCTGTACTATGAGCCACTCTGTTCCAGTGGCTGTCATAAGTAGCCTTCAATATTAACACTGTTGTTGTAGTGCACAGGTGTCAAACATGCGGCCCGGGGGCCAAATCTGGCCCACCAAAGGGTCCAGTCTGGCCCCCAGATGAATTTGTGAAATGCACAAATTACACTGAAGATATTAATCATTTTAGTTCAGGTTCCACATTTAATTTCTAGTGGGTCGGATCAGTAAAATACTATCAGAATAACCTACAAATACTCACAACTCCAAATTTTTGTCTTTGTAAATGTAAAAATTTTCATGTCATGTTACTGTATTTACACTAAAACAAACTAACATTTCACAAAAACACGAATAACCTGAACAAATATGAACATTTTGAAATGTCTGAAGTGCAAGTTTTCCCATATTCTGCCTGTTATTAAATGTTTGGTGTATTTGTTGATCCACTGTGATCTGTAAGTTGTAATTTACATGTGTAAATGATAAACTGAGACATAATATTGTTAAAATGGCACTTAGTTTTCTTAAGAAATTTTAGTTTGTTCATGATATTCACATTATTTTAAAGGATAGTTGATAGGTGTAAACATTTTGATAGCATAATTTTACTTTTTTCGCTCTAAAACATAGAAGAAAGTTTGGAGTTGACATTATTCATATATTATTATTTTACTGGTCCGGCCCACTGCAGATCAAATTTGGCTTAATGTGGCCCCTGAACTAACATGAGTTTGACACCCCTGTTGTAGTGGCTGCCTTTTTTTTTTTTTTACCAGCTACACTATGTTCTATGTCCTACTGTTATTATCATGATGCTGTTCCATATGTTCTAGTGGATATTATAAAGAAAAGGATGAGGTAAAGATAAAACAAGAATAAGAAGGATAAGATATGGTAAGGATAAGATCAGATAAGGTTAATATAAGGATAATAAAACTGAAATACTTTTGACAGTCTATGTTTAAATTTCTTTCTGATGTAACAGGGTCTCATATTGAACCTGAGGCAACAATTGCAATATTTGGCAATACATCACATTCTTTTCCTTTTGACCAAAAATCTAAAAATCTAATTGCCTTCACCACTCTTCTATCTTCTGGACTAATACTACTAAAATGGAAAGATAAACAACCTCCAACATTCAAATCTTGGTTTCTAAATCTTTTACATCATTTAACATTGGAAAAAATCAGATATTCTATAAGAGGATGTGCCAATATGTTTTTCAGTACCTGGTAACCTGTTCTGAATCACATAAAAAAGGTAGATCCCTCACTTATTCCACAATAGTCTTATTAAGTCTGTGAGTAATGTCTGTATTCCTTATTTATTTATTATTTTTATTATCAATTATCCTTGTTATTTATTTATTTATTTATTTATTTTTGTGCAACAGGGTACGAATGTTCATGGGTTTGGGTTTAAAAACAAAAAAAAGAACAATGACTATTATATTTTTTCTGTGACTTGATATGTAACAAAAAACACTTTGAACAAAACTGTATTTTCAGTGCTGGTAGACATAATCCGTCACTCATTCGTTTGTTTGTTGTGTTGCTTTTGCCATCCACCATGGCGTTGCACCCCTAGTCATGTGATAACTGTGACGCTGATGCAAAGGGTCAATAAGAGAACAGCTGTAGAGTAGCTGTCCATTGTAGTGACCACTATGCATGAAAGGGTTAAATTAATTTGTGGAATAAGGGGTTAATGCTAATCCTTTTTGCCTTTTGTATTTGTAAAGGTGAAATGTAGAGACTAAATTTAGTAGCAAATATAATCAGTAGCGAAGTAATAGAAGGAAAATAAACCTTCCAACACACATGCTGAGCATTTAAAATAAAATTTCAGTCAAACATTCCACACATATGACATCTATCATGCGTAAACATAAACATCTAAAGCCCTATTTGTATGGATCTAGTATATATAATTGACCTCTGGTAATTAATATCTACAAAAGTCAGTTCTGTGATAGTATTAGTCCCATGTGAATCAGTATTTTGTGTGCGACCTGCCTTGTTTCTTCCACACATTTGTTCAGCCTTTTACCCGGCTGAGGGTTAAGGAGGCTGTGTTGGGGATGATAAATGAAATGAAGTTTTTTTTGTTGGAAATTCAAGTGACTTACGTTATGATATTTCATGGATATTCACTGAAAGAACAAACTGAAATCCTTAAAAGGCTGTCAGATGGGTGATGTGCATGATAGCATACTGCAAGAAACATTATTCTGTCTTTCAATATTATCTTTAAGTGAGTATAGACATCAGATAAAGGGAGTAATATCAGGACATTTGAGGGGAAAAAACAGACTTTGTTTATTTTATGTGAATATGCCACATGAACACAGATGCAGTGGGCTTGATTTCCCACAGAAGGCTATTGTAGTCCTGTACAAATATGATTTAATTTGTATTAGAATTTGTGATGTAAAACTATGAAATAATACACAATACATCCTTCTTTCAACTCTAATTAATGATAATATAATACTCTGACACTGTATACAGAGGTGTTGTGCAGAAATGCATGTTCATACTGAGACAACAAACATCATGTAGTTTAGAGTGTTAACATTTTTTGTCTTCATGTATCTTCACATGATAACACTACATCTTTCATTTACAAAATTTCAAAAAAAAAAAAAAAAAGAAAGAAAAATAATAATAAAATAAAATAAAACATTGATAAAGCTACTTGGTATCCAGACTTCAGCCATTATGAACCAAAATGCATGGAATCTGCATAATTCATTTACATGTTTGCACATAATCAGATTACATTATTCCTATGCATTAACCTCCCAGGACCCACTGTCCACATTTGTGGACAAGAGTTTCACAACTTTATAGAAAAAAAAAAGAAAGAAAAGAAAACTGTCCACCACAAAGGACATTCCATAAAAATGTTAAAAACTACATCTGAAAAAAACTGTTGCATCATGATGTTTCCAATGTAGGCACTTATTTGATAAAAAACAAAAAAGCTTGTACTTTGCTGACATGTCCTGGGTCTTAGGAGGTTAAGTAAAAAACAATTACAAGCAGACACATTCAAATACAGAGTGAAGTTAATGATGTCACAAATTAGCACCCACATGAGCCGCCCTGCTGTTTTTCATATCCTTTGGCCACAGCAGTATTTTAATAAACTACAGAGCAGTGTTTCATCTCCATCAGTCCAGAGAGTCTTTGGTCTCATGTATGGGCAGATCCAGTGTCTACCTTGGGTCCATTCATCAGATGGTTTCCTCACAGGGCTCCTTTAACTGGGCTGTTGTCGTAGGTGCTGCTTGGTAAGTCTCTGTAGAACAAACAAATATATGGTCATGAGTTAACCCTCATGTTATGTTTATTTCTCAGGAACAACAATGATGTAACCTGCTGCGTGTTTATTCCCCCAAAAATTGTCAGAAGCAATAAAAATTCTAATAATCTCTGTTAATATATAGTTACTAACCCCGTTACTACCCATTCTGTCAGCATTTAATGCAATGGTGTTCTTTGCCTCTCACAGGTTGTCACAATATGACCAATGGCCAGTCATTCACTTTGTGCTGTAGGACCAGAGGTGGCAAAAGTACTCACATTCTGTACTTGAGTAGAAGTACAGCTACCTGTGTGAAAAAATTCTCTCGTAATAGTAGACGTACTGATTCAACTACTTTACTTAAGTTAAAGTAAAAAAAACAAAAAAGTAAAAAAGTGTAACTTCTCAATTGTAATAAAGTACAGAAGTAAAAAGTAAAACTGCATTTTTTTTACCATTAATGAAACAATACTTATTTAACCAGGTAAAATCATAAAAGTTTCCAGTTTCTACTTCCAC